>NC_037676.1:88690214-88773595 GCF_003255815.1 Theropithecus gelada
TTTTGGCCTGGCCTCAGATGTCATATACCATCACTGCTGCCATATTCTACTGGTGACACTGATGCAGTGTGAAAGGGGACTACACAAGGATCAGTGCCAGGAGGTGGATAGCAGGGTGGCATCCTGGGGGCCACTCTCACTTGAATATTCTATCAAGTTTCTCTCCTCCTCAAATTCCACATGGGATGCAAGCACAAGCCACCCTTCTTTATAATCCCCAAACCCACTGGAGATGGTACATGGCATTTATCTGGGTTCTAATTCTGTTTCAACACTTGTTAACTGTCTGACTCTGGGCAATTTACTTGCCATTTCTGCCTCTTAAGTTCTCATGTACCAATGGTGATAATAATTCCTACCACAAAGTTTTGTTGGGAGAATTGTATTACATCATCCACATAAAGCTCTTAGAACAGTCTGGCATATAGTTACTGCTCAGTAAATATCACCATTATCATCATCATTGATATAAAGATTTCAACCTGGAAAAGTAAGACTAGAGAGACAGGGAGCAAAGCCTCACATTTTATCTAAGCTCTCTAGCTCTTTTTTCCAAATTCTCCCCAAATACCTTACTCCAGCCAAGGAAAAATATTTTTGGTGGTTGGGTTTCTGTCTTGAGTTTTGTTTTTTAATTTCCTTACCTTGTAACTTAAAACTACCCTTTTATCTATATCCTACACCGTCACATTCCATAATGGTTATAGTATACTTTTTGCTTTAAGTCTACCAACTTTGGTTCTTGGTGATTAAAGCCAAGAATTTGGAATTTTGAGAGCACTTTCCTCTCCCAAGCACCCGACTGTTGACTCTTGGAAACTATTTTTTTTTTTTTTTTGAGACAGGGTCTCACTCTGTCACCCAAGCAAGAGTGCAATGATGCAATCTCAGCTTTCTACAACCTCTGCCTCCCAGGCTCAAGTGATCTTCCTGCCTCAGCAACCTGAGTAACTCAGACTACAGGCACAAGCCACCACGCCTGGTTAATTTTCTTTTCTTTTTTTCTTTCTTTTTTTTTTTTTTTTTTTTTTTTTTTGTAGAGACAGTGTCTTGCCACGTTGCCCAAGCTGATTTTGGAAACTTCAATACCCTATTTTGGAACTCAAAGCCAATAAAAACAGTAATAGCTAATACTCACTAAGGGCCAGTCACTGACACAAGTGCTTTATATATTAACTTATTCAATCATCACAACTGGATGACATAATGTGACACAATAAGAATCATGTATTTGTTCTCTTTCCCAGTTCCTGGCACAAAGCTACTAAAACCTTTGTAATTTCCTAAGTGAGAGGGTGATAGGAGTATCTTTTGTTTGATGTTTGTTCTTAGTTCCTGATTCCTGACCAAAGAGCTTCTAAAACTTTTGAAATTTTCTGAGTGACAGATGTGAGGAGAGCATCTTTTGTTATTCATAATAAACCCCTTTCTGTATACCTGAGCTTATGCTGATGAGGTGACTCTTGGACAGAAAGCACCCAGGTGATTAGAGTGTTGGAACTTTTAGCACTACCCCCAAACCTCTAGGAAGGGGAGAGGGACTGGGGATCAAGTTAATCACCAGTGGCCAGTGATTTAATCAATCATGCCTATGTAATGGAACCTCCATAAAAACTCTAAACAACAGGGTTTGAAGAACTTCCTGGCTGGTAATCAGATCCACAGACACTGGCATATCCTGACACTAAAGGACAGAATCTCTTGGGCTCAGGACCTTCCAGACCTCACTTCATGTACCTCTTCATCTGGCTGTTCATTTGTATCCTTCATAATCTCCTTAATAATAAATTGCTAATAGTAAACAAAGTATTGCCCTGAGTTCCGTTAGCCATTATGGCAAACGATCGAACCTGAGGAGGAAGTTGTCAGAAGCCAGGATTTGTAGCCACATCAGACAGAAGTGTGGGTAACTTGAGGACTCACTACTTGTGATGGGCATCTGAAATGGGAAGCAGTTTTATGGAACTGAAACCTTAACCTGTGGGGTCTGAACTAGCCCTGGGTAGTTAGTATCAAAAGTGAATTAAATTATAGGACACCCATGTCTGCAGAAAATTAGAGATTCACTTGTTATGGAAAACTCATACATTTACTGTCAGAGTGCTTTAAGTAGAGAAACAGTTTTCCTTTACATAGATATTATTATTACTCCATTTTACAGATGAAAGAGGTACACAGAGGTTTAGTGGGACAAGACCACAGAAAATAACACAGAGCTGACTTTTGAACCCAGGCAGCCTAGCTCCAGAGTCTATACTCCTAAACACTACTTTATGTCACCTTTCAAGAATGTGTTCTTGGCTTTTTCTGTTCTTTTCCATTCTTTGTTTCTTGTACCACTATATTCTAGCCTCAAGGACACTTCTTTTTAACCTTTTGTTTTGAAATAATTTCAAAGTTACAGAAAAATTACAAAAATAATACAAAGAATTCCTTATAACCATTACCCAAATTCCACAAATGTTAACATTTCACCACATTTGCTTTATCATTCTCTCCCTCTCTGTCTCTTCCTATCATAACTCTCTTATGTCTATATACTATACACATACACACACACAAACATGCATATATATGCATACATATATATATATAGTCATGCATCATGTAACAACAAGGATATGTTCTGAGAAATGCCTCATAAAATGATTTCATCATTTTATGAACATTAGAGTGTACTTACACAAATCTAGATAGTATAGCCTGCTATACACCCAGGCTATATGGTATAGCCTACTGCTCCTGCAATCACCGAATGTGGGTTCTTCCTGCCCACCGCACAGACAAAACCAATTCACTTAGACTGCAGTATTGCAGTAGAGAAAAAGTTTAATTAATGCAGAGCTAGCCAAGTGGAAGGGCTGGAGTTATCACCCAAATCAGTCTTTCCAAGAACTCAGAGGCCAGGGTTCTTATGGATAATTTGGTGGGCAGTGGGGGTAGGGAACGGGTGCTGCTGATTGGTTGTGGATGAAACCAGAGGGGTGCAGAAATGGTCCTTATACACTAAGTCCACCTTTGGATGGAGGCCACAGGACAGGTTGAGTCATGAGTCACAGGTCCTGGTGGGGTGAGTCAGTTACCAGGATGCAAAAGTCTGAAAAACATCTCGAAAGTCCAATCTTAGGTACTACAACAGTGATGTTATCTATTGGAGAGCAATTGGGGAAGTCACAAATCTTGTGACCTCTGGCCACATGACTCCTGATCAATAAGGGATTATAGAAACTATACCTACATTTTAGCAGAACTCAGGCCCCTGCCATAATCCTAATTTCACGGCTTTGTATTAGTTTTACAAAGGCAGCTTCAGTCTCTGAGCAAGGAAGGGGTTAGTTTTAGAGAAGCTTTATTATTTTCCTTACGTCCAAGTTAAACTGTAAATTCCCCCCATGGTTAGCTTGGTCTACACCCAGGAATGAGTGAGAAGAGCCAGCCTGTGAAGCTAGAAGCAAGATGGAGTCAGTCATGCTAGACTTCTTTCACTGTCATAGTCTTTGCAAAGGTGGTTTCACTCCTAGGCTACAAACCTGTACATCAGGTTACTGTACAGAATACCGTAAGCAATTGTAACAGAATGGTAAGTATTTGTAGATCTAAATGTATCTAAACACAGAAAAGTTTCAGTAAAAATACAGTATTATAACTTTATGGGACTACTATTGTATATGCAGTCAATCATTGACCAAAACATTGTTTCATGGCACAGGACCGTAACCTATTGGAAGTAAGCTGTAGATATAAAATGTCTTTGTCTTTGAATATTTCAGGGTGTGTTTACTAAAAACAATGGTACTTCCTCATTTAACTTTAGTATAATTATCAAAATCAGAAAATTAACATTGATACAATACTAAAGGTGGTATGCTGGTAAATGTTTAACAACCAGCTCTCCAGGTCTAAAGAGACAAGAGCCCTGGTTTGTCCCATTTGCTACTTCCTATAATGCAAATACTTCCACTAAGGCCAATTTCAAGCTATCAACCTGATGTCACTAGACTTGGAAATGGGAATAGGTGCACAACCATCAGCTCTTGTAAACCAGTACAAGCCCACTCCAACACATCACTGAAAAAGTACATTTTTATTAGTATAATGGTTGTAAAACTTACAAAGCATAAAGGAAAAAGAAAAAAATTGTAATAATAAAAATATTTTTCTACTGCTTTATTTGTCCATGTTCAGTTAGTATGCAGTTTCATCTAAGTATTGTTGTCATTAATAACCAAAAAGAGAAAGTGTAGCTCACCAGTCACAAGTTTTTGTAAAAGACTGATATGTATTAGTTGTAAAACAATGTTACACATGACTCAGTGGTATGATGGTCTTCCAAAGCAGCTAAGAGAAGTTTATATCTAGAATCAAATAAATGATAATTCTGCTCTCTGATTATTACCATTTATAATTTAAATTACTGCCAGGTACTGTGAATTTGAAGCTGTGAGACTGAATCTGCAAAAATGGGAATAATAACTAACCTTAAGGCACAATAATAAAATATTGCCATATAATTGTAGTATTTGAGCAGGAAATTGATGTGTCTTATTTTTAATTGAATATGCACACACATAGTGTGTTTCTCTAAGGCACTCGAGAATTTTTAAAAATGTACACGTGGGAAAAATAGAGATGAATATCCCAATGTGTCGGCTTTCACACAGGGGAAAAATGTTGATTGGACAAATGGTATTACCCTTCTCTTCGAAATAGTATCTGTAGAGGCTGGGTATAGTGGCTTATGCCCATAATCCCAACATTTTGGGAGGCTGAAGCAAGAGGATTGTTTGAACCCAGGAGTTCAAGACCAGCTTGGGCAACATAGTAAGACTCCAGCTCTATAAAAATAAAATAAAATAATTTTAAAAATCAGTATCAGTAGAAATGCTTAGGAAAACCGAAGAGACTATTTTATTTTGGCACAATTATTTCCTTTTGAACATAACTTACAAATTGCACAGAGAAAATACAGAAAGAAAGAATTTAATAAGATAAATACTAACAATTCTTTTGGTTTTTAATGAAATAAGCATGCAGATCAGTGCAAAGAGATAGAAATTGTTTAAAACAATGTGAACTTATAATAGACTAGGTATGAATTTAGATGCATTCATATAGTAGCTCATTTCAGAAATAAAATTATTATAGTGTTTTATCATTATTGATTTACCGCATATTTAATCTTTATTTGAAGTTGGGATCATCTTCAAAGAGTTATTTTTTTTTATTCTTTTTTTTTTACAGCTTTCTGCCCTGGTGGCTATTTACAAGCTATGTCAGGGAAAGAAGCACTTGACAGTGTTCCTGAATCAGTGGTGTTCAGCAAACAAGATGAACTGTTAAGTTAAAGAATACTAAAAGTCAATAAAAACAAGTATCCCATAGAGAAAATATTACAGATAGGTAAAATGAAGATGTGATCATTGGGATCAAAACCACGCTAGGTTTCTCAGCACTTGGTTATCACAAAGTCTTTATTACACCCATTTTTAAAGAATATTCTCACTTTATAAGAAATTGTTTAAAGTTATAATGGTAGTTTCAGGTTTTTTGAAATTTATTTTACTGTCTACTCTGACCTCCATTGTTCCTAATCAAGAATCAGCCATCTCTTGCATTATATCCTTCTAAGTAATTTGTCTTTCTCTGGTTGGGTCTAAGATTTTACTTCTCATATTTGGTTTTTACCAGTTTGCCACTACAGTTTCTAGATATGGCATTACACTTAGATAAATTCTGAAATTTTCTGATCTACATGAGTTTATGTGTTGATGATGTAAACTTTTCACTAAGTTTTTGAAATCTTAATTATTGATATATCTCTTTCAGAGACTCCAATTGTACAAATAATATACCTATCAATTTTTACCCCAAAAGAAAAAAGTCAGGCTAGATTGACAGTTTAGATTTGAAACTTCATGACAGGTCCCTGCATATTTCTCTGATGATACGGAAAATGACAACGAGGTTAGTGACTTCGAACAACAGAGCCACCTCTGAAATTTTAAAGTAAAACTAAATAAGAGGAGATGATTTAATACGGATGTCTTTGTCAGGATTTTGATTAAAAGGAAGGCACACTCCTGAGTCATCAAACTCCACGTATGTGTCAGGATTATAGCCATTTCCTGCCCTAGCCAGGAGGAGGTGGATAAGAAGATTTTCTTCAGGGCAACACAAGCAATCATATCTCAAAGTAGAAAATGTTCATGTTATAAACACACAAATGTCATCTGGCTGTGTGACAGTCAGAATGTAGCAGGTTAATGGTACTATTTAAAAGGTGCAGAGAGGGAAAAAAGAATTAAAAGCATTGACAAACAATATCCTCAGCCATTCCTGAGTTTTGTTACTTCCCTTCTCCAAAAATACCTCCACTGCTGGTGCCAATATTTCAACCACTAGTTCCAAACCGCACAATGAAGGATTCATCCTTCTTTTCTTAATTTATTGTGTGTTCAGGCATTTAATTCTTAAATACTAGTGTTAAAGGTAAACCAATCATTTAACGCCTTTTAGGGTATTCGTTAGTGAAATAACTGAGAATGATGGAGAAACGGAAATGGGCAGAAGATAACTAAACAGGACACACAAGACAATGCTAGTGAATTTTCCCTTGTAAAGGTTTACCACTTTTGAAATGCAAATATATATATATCAGGCAATAATCATAATCAGATGTAGTTTGTAATCCCAGCTACTTAGGAGGCTGAGGCAGGAGGACAGCTTGAACCCAGGAATTTAAGGCCAGCCTGAGCAATATAGAAAGACCTTAAGACACTGTCTCTAAAATAATAATAATGATGATGATAAAAATTCATCTTTATTGAGTGTTTACTATCAGCCAGACTCTGCTAAATGTTTTACTGACATTCATTCACTTATTTATTCAAATACTAAGTTCCAAATGCTATTCTTGGTATATGGGTTATATTAATAAAGAAAGCAGATAATATTCCTGCTTCCTTTTCTTTTCCTTTTTTTTTTTTTTTGTTTGTTTGTTGTTGTTGTTTGAGGCAGGGTCTTGCTCTGTTGCCAGGCACATCTCAACTCACTGCAGCCACTGTCCCCTGGGCTCAAATGATCCTCCTGTCTCAGCATCCTGAGTAGCTAGGACGATAGTCATGTGCCACCATGCCCATCAAATTTTGTTTTATTTGTAGAGATGAGTTCTCACTATATTGCCCAGGCTGGTCTCGAACTCTTGGGCTCAAGCAATTCTCCCACCTCAGCCTCCCAAAGTGCTAGGATTACAGGTGTGAGAAACCATGCCCAGCATATCCCGGCTTTCATGGAGTGTACATACGAGTAGGCTAAGCCAAGCAAACTGATTAACAATATATCAGTGAGTGGTAAGGGCTATTCTGAAAAGTAAAGCAGGGAAGGATGGTTAGAATGTGATGACATTATTTCTAATTTAATATTCACCAATATCCAACAAACCCAACAAGTACAAATGAAAAGCCATGAGGCTCTGAGAGGTTCAGTAACCAGAGATTGAGCTTGTAACCACTGTATGGTTCCCGTGGTTATTTTTAATCTAATTACATTAACTATTTGATGAAAGAATGAGGTAAAGAACAGCTAAGAAAAGAGGAAAGGAAAAGACTGCACCTCTTGGAACTTCTTTCTTTATTTAACTTATTTATTTTTGAGACAGAGCCTCACTCTGTCGCCCAGGCTGGAATGCAGTGGCGTGATCTCAGCTTACTGCACCCTCTCCCTCCTGTGTTTGAGCAATTATCCTGCTTCAGTCTCCCGAGTAGCTGAAATTACAGGCGCCCACCATCATGCCCAGCTAATTTTTGTATTTTTAGTAGAGACAGGGTTTCACCATATTGGCCAGACTGGTCTTGAACTCTTGGCCTCAAGTGATCCCCCTGTCTCAGCCTCCCAAAGTACTGGGATTACGAGCATGAGCCACTGCACCTGGCCACCTCTTGGAACTTCAAACAATAGCATAGTGCCACCCTGACAGTCATCAAATCTCCCCAGTGCCCGTTGTACTTGCCCAATGCTCCTTGCTTGTTCCTGCATGGTCCTCGCCATGCTGTTTCTACAATTCTTTGTTATTTTCTAGATGTCCCATTGAGCTATGAGCTGCCTGAAGGAGGGAACTACCTTACAATTGTTTTTATATTCACAGTATCAAGCATAGTCCCAAGATCTTAGTTGGTGGCCACTAAGTGGCTGCTGGATGAATAAATTAGCAATTAAAGTAGAATTTGAGAGAAGCCATTTGGAAGAAAGCTGAAATGGGAAGAGAGATATAAAACAGCCCCATTAGTCCTTATTCCAGCTGTTCTTTCCTGCAGCCCAGGACACTCGCAGAACATTGGTTAAGAGCTTTGACAGCACAGTCAGAAATCCAAGGTTAGATTCTCAACCCGAATACATATTAATCGAATACCCGTGGCTCTTTATTCAACTTTGTTTAAGCCTCTGTTTCTTTATCCACAAAGCACAGATAATGACAGCATCTAACTTTTTGTTGACATGAGTATTAGATATGATAATCCATGTTAAACTCTTAGCAACATGCTTAGCATACTTGTTAGTTGCCATCATCATCACCATCGTCATCATCATCTTAGGTATTTTGCACAAGTTTATTAATTAGAGCATCTTTTCCTAGTTTTTTTAAGTCAAGAAGGTTTTGATCAACAATCCTATAATAGGAATGTTGTTATCCATTTATTCTTGCTGTCAACATTCTCCTTATCCTTTTGAGGCACCAAAGACCAAATAGTTTTTCCAACCCAAAGGAATAAGGTTAAGAAGGTTAACACAGAAATTGTAGGTGGTGGATTGACATCGAAGTGTGGGAATTTTCAGAGCACCACTTAGGAAGTTGCCTACTCCACTTGCCCTCTGATTAAGAAGAAATGCAGAGTGATAGTTTATGAATGATCCATCAACGGTTATTAAACCTGCATGCATGACTAACTGCATAATTGTTCAAACAGATCATCCTTCCTAGAGAGCAGTAAAGGTCTTTGTTCAACTACAGCAAGAGCTATCTGCCCTCTCTCTAGTGAGGAATTGTTTTGACGTATCAAACTTGAGAGTTCTTATTAAGTAGGGCCTATAAGGTAAGATGCAAAACAACAAACTGGAAAAATTGGAACTTAAACAACATTATTGTAGAATAATTTCACAGTCGACTGAGTGGACAAAGAGTACTACACACAGGTGTTCTGAGTGTCAGTCAGATCGTTACAGTAGCATCTTCTTTTTAAGGAGAAAGAGTTATATGAAGACATTCTTTCCTTATAAGATCGAAGATGCTTGAACTTTTGGTATAGCCATTTAAGTTACATTTTCAGTAATAAGGAAGTTTAAATCTGCAAAGGTAATTCATTTATTGAGATGATTATTTAATTCAATGATTAAAGTCAATACACAATAAACATTAACTGGCTGGGTGCGGTGGCTCACACATGTAATCCCAGCACTTTGGAAGGCCGAGGCAGGCAGATTACTTGAGGTCAGGAGTTCGAGACCAGCCTGGGCAACATGGCGAAACCCCATCTCTACTAAAAATACAAAAAAATATTATCCAGGTTTGGTGCTGCACACCTGTAATCCCAGCTACTCAGGAGGTCAAGGCAGCAGAATCGCTTGAACCCGGAAGGCGGAGGTTGCAGTGAGCCAAGATCGTGCCACTGCACTCCAGCCTGGGTGACAGAGTAAGACTTCATCTAAAAATAAAATAAAATAAATAAGCAAATAAACATTATCATCACAACCCTAACTGGAAATGTGGGAACATCATATATTGGGAATGACAAAAGTATCTGGCCCTCTTGGCTTGTAATGCATTTCAGCGTCACAAATGTAAATGCTACATTTGTCCAAAAGGTGCTAAAAATAAAAGGTTATTTAACAGATATCTCTATCAAGTCATGTTACAGGAGTCACATAATGCAGAAGGCACATTTGGAAAGCTTCTCTCTGGAGATGGGATCATTTTATTAATTCAAAATGGATAAAGCTCTCCTGTGAATAACTAAGGATATTAAATTCCACTTTTCAGTGAATTTTAATGTAATAGATGCCCCTCATCTGTACTCCATAAAATCCTTAAATATATTCATTATGACGCTCATTGTACTTTTGATGTTCTTTTGTCTCCCTACGATATTTTGAAGATTTTTAAGGTTGATTCCGTTGTTTTCATTTCTATAAACTTAGTCCCTACTTTGATTTTTGACACAGAAGGTAATCAAAAACTATTCTTCATTGAATGAATGAATAAATGAATATTCTGTAAGATTTATTGGCCATGTGGTATAGTTAAAATCATAGGGGAAAAGCACAAAACAAGCTGCTGAAAATGGAGAAAGCAAGAGAAAGAAAGGAGGTGGGAGAAGCAGAGCAAGACAAAAGAACAGAAGAGGAGGGGAAGGAGAGAGAAAAGAGCCATATCAGAGTGTTCTTTTAAAAATAGTCAGCAGTGGCCGGGCATGGTGGCTTATACCTGTAATCCCAGCACTTTGAGAGGCTGAGACAGGTGGATCACTTTAAGTCAGGAGTTTGAGGCCAGCCTGGGAAATATGGTGAAACCCTTTCTCTACTAAAAACCCAAAAATTAGCCAGGTGTGGTAGTGTACGCCTGTAATCCCAGCTACTCAGGAGGCTCAGACACGAGAACTGCTTGAACCCAGGAGGTAGAGGTTGCAGTGAGCCTAGATTGTGCCACTGCACTCTGGCCTGGGTGACAGAGTGCGACTCCGTCAAAAAAAAAAAAAAGGAAAAAAGGTCAGCAGCAAAAGTAGGTCATGTCATGTAGGTGCAGGCAGCTGATTCAGGACAGCACAGAGGCAGATGTGTATGGCACTTGACTCAAGATCAAACATAGGGACTAGCACATTATGTTTTACTTACAGGTAAAAAGATAGCAGTTTGTAATTGCCAAATTGAGAGATAAAATGCACTGATAATAAAAATCATTGTATATTACATAGATGCATGCAAAGATAGGTCCTGAAGAGTATTCTAGAAGTAGAAAACAAGACATTCTAAGGGATTTTTTTTTTTTTTTTTTTTTTTTTTTTTTTTTGTGAGACAGGGTCTTGCTCTGTTCCCCAGGCTGGAGGTCAATGGTGCTATCACAGCTCACTGCAACCTCAATCTCCTGGGCTCAAGCAATCCTCCCACCTCAGCATCCCAAGTTGCTAACACCACACACACATGCCACCACACCTGGCTAATTTTTTTTATTTTTTGAAGAAATAGGGTTTTGTTATATTGCCCAGGCTGGTCTCAAACTCTTGGCTTCAAGAAATCCTCCTACCTCAGCCTCTCAAAGTGTTGGATTTACAGGCACGAGCTACCATGCCCTGCCTAAAGCGATTTTTTAATCTTCAAAAGTAGAGTTAGTCTCTAAATACGTGCCCTTTGGGATGCATTTGTTCTGGAACTCAGTAGCTCCAGTTTGTCTTTGATGGCACTAACATTAGCCTATCATAAACAAATTAGACTTTATCATAAACTAATAAGACATAACGATCACATGGTATAGTGGTACTGAGTTCATTTTTTTAAGTCTATAAGTTATTACTGGCCTTTTTAAAATGCCAGTACAAAAATGGTCTTTTTTTTTTTGTTTGGATAAAAGGTCTCACTGTGTTGCCCAGACTGGAGTGTAGTGGTACGATCTCAGCTCACTGCAACCTCTGTCTCAAGCAATTTACAGGCATGCACCACCAGGCCTGGCTAATTTTTTGTATTTTTAGTAGAGATAAAGCCAGGCTGGTCATTGTTATTTAAAATTTCCTGTCTTATTTGTTGTTCATGTCCAATAATGATATCGGTGCTGACTGCTCCTCAACACCCCTGTACATTGTCATTCTACACTCTTCTACAAGATGATTGTCTATAATTTTGAAACAAAAAGTTATACCTCAAAACTGTCTTCTCCACAACATTTAAGTAATGGAACTATCAATCAAACAAACACACTAAACCAAATAATGAAACAGGTGCCCCTTAAGGTCACACTCTTAATAAAAATGGTCAGAAGCAAAAAATACAAAATTCTGCTGCAAAGTTGGGCAATGCGGTGTGGCGAGCCTCCTAACCATCCTGTTCTGATTATCTTCCATTCACCCTGTTGGTGAAGGAGGGGTCCTTCACCCCGAGTAGCATGAGATGGACAAACATGTGGCAACCAACACTGGACAGATGAGAATGAAAGCAGTTTGTTAGTCACATACGTTCACAGCTCAGAGGAAAAGGACGATGCCTGCCATGCAGGGACACACAGGGGTTGCACTTGAGAGTAGACTGAACCAGCAAGGGCTGTGGGAGTCAGGCTTTGTAGTAACAAGTGGATGAGCTGCCTTCTGGTTCCCATTAGGGTGAGGTCTAGGTGGAGTGTGGCTGCTCCAGCAAAGAAGCGAACTAGTCAGGTGGTGAGCCTCTCCTGATGAGTCTGGAGAATATCTGGCAAAGGCAAAGGAACTCACAGTTAGGCCATTAGGACCCTGTGAGGCTCAAAGATGTCACAGCAGCATTTGAAATGCTAGGACTTTTTTTTGACACGGGGTCTGGCTGTCAGTTAGGCTGGAGTGCAGTAGTCCAATCATAGCTCCCTGCAGCCTTGACCTCCCAGGCTCAAGCGATCCTCCCAACTCAGCCTCCTGAGCAGCTGGAACTACAGGTGTACACCACTATGCCTGATAATTTTTGTATTTTTTGTAAAGACAGGGTTTCTCCATGTCACTCAGACTGGTCTCAAACTCCTGAACTCAAGCAATTCAACTGTGTCACCCTCCCAAAGTGCTGGGATTACAGGTATGAGCCAACACACTCAGCCAGGACTTTTCAAGAGTACAAATTTTAGTACTATCAAGCCAAACAAATGCCTGCAATTAGTCTTTATGTCCAGTACTTTGCTTTTGTAGTAAAATTAACTGAGTCATCCTATTTTGTAGGAATGAGTGATGGGAGAAACTGGTTCAACAGAGGAAGCTAACTATGAGATGCACTCACCATCAGGGAGACACACTGATTTGGAGAACTGATCTGAAGCCAGAAGGGACTCACTCTTTTTGACGAAGAGTCAAACTCTGTGAACTATTTGAAAAAATTTATTCTGAGCCAAATATGAGTGACTGACCAACGGCCAGTGGCACAGCCCACAGCAGATCCTGAGAACATGTGCCCAAGGTGGTCTGGGTATAGCTTCGTTGTATACATTTTAGGGAGACATGGGACATCAATCAAATATATAAAAGATATACATTGGTTCAATCCAGAAAGGAAGGACAACTTAAAGGTAGGGGGAAGGGACTTCCACGTTATAGGTAGATTTAAAATTTTTGTAATTGGCAATTGGTCAAAAGAGTTATTATCAATAGAAAGGAATGTCTGGGTTACAATAAAAGTTTGTGGAGACCAAAGTTTTATCATGCAGATGAAGCAGGCTTCAGAGAGAATAGATTTTAAATGTTTCTTGTCAAACTTAAGGTCTGTGTTGATGTTAAATGCTGATCAGCTTTTCCTGAATTCCAAAAGGGAGGAAGACATGAGGCATGTCTGACCTTCCCTTCCTGTCAGGGCCTGAACCAGTTTTTCAGGTTAACTTTGGAATGTCCTGGCCAAGAGGAGGAATCCTTTCAGTTGGCTACAGGGGCCCTAGAATTTTAGCTTTGGTTTACATTCTCCCGCTTCTGGCCAAGATTTGCCAGAGGCAACATCAGTGGCCACCAAATTTTTATATTGTCCCATGATGTTGCCGGGGTGGCATGGCTGCCCACCTGGGGCCCATCCTGTTCCTCGGTGGGACGCCTATGGCTGAGGGATTTAGATTCAAAAGACTTCCAGTCAATTAAATGTTCTAAGCCAGACAAGAATGGATGTGGACAGGCAGTCATCACCCCTTAAACAAAATTTTTGAAGTAAAAAACCAATGAACAAAAAGTCAAAGGTGAGGTTACAAAACTGAGCTGTCTTTAACTTCTATTAATTAAGCTATGTAATCTTCATTTCAGTTACAGACTTACAGCAATTAGCTATATGAAACATGAGCATTGCTCTGAAAAAATTTTTTAGTATGTATCAATTTTCACAACTCATAACTGGGTGTGTTACACCCAGGAGGTTTTGCCATGAGGTATCTTTATCCTCCCCATAATTATTTTTTTTTAATTCTACAGGAAGCAAGAAATTCTTTATGGTTGGGGTGGATGCAAAGATGCCACATAATAGACAAAGTCCCTTGTTTTACCAATGTTTAGGAATCTCTGTACCCTTCTTGATTTGGAGGGTCTGACCTAATTCTATCCCTCAAAACAGCCTTTACAATCTCACCAGTCCACCTTTTCCACAACAGTCCCTGGGCCTGGAGGGAAGATGCTTGTTCAGCCTTAGCAGCAGGGCATTTCCAGTGAAAAACAGATCAAGCCCAGTGTGATGCCAAATGCAGGAGATTCATATCTCTAGTCTTCAAAATACAATGATTTTTGTTTCCTTGGAAGTAAAACAAGGAAAGAGAAATAACACTAACACTTTGACAATCAAAAGAGTATTTTGTGTGTCAAAACAGAGAAATGAAGCTGTTCCATTAGGGCACCAACTAAAAATATGAAGAAAAATTATAATCTCATACTCTCCAGAGGATTATTGCAGCCAATAAATAATTCATGATTCAATCTGCACTCAGAAAACAAAAGTCAGGCCAAGTGCGGTGGCTCATGCCTATAATCCCAGCACTTTGGGAGGCAGAGGCAGGCAGATCACTTGAGGTCAGGAGTTCATGACCAGCTGAGCCAACATGATGAAACTCATCTCTACTAGAAATACAAAAATTAACCGGGCCTGGTGACACGCACCTGTAGTCCCAGCTACTTGGGAGGCTGAGATGGGAGAATCACTTGAACCTGGGAGGCAGAGGTTGCAGTGAGCCAAGATTGCACCACCGCACTCTAGCCTGGGCAACACAGCGAGACTCCATCTCAAAAAAAAGTCAGGGCTGAAATCTAGTATCAAGTGTTACACTTTTCCTTTGAAACAATTTCTCTTTCTATAGCCCTCCTTTTCTATTAAAATAAATTATAGTAAGGCCAATTTGTGTGCAAAATATGTTTTAGGCTTATTATACTTGGTCTTATTATTTGCATAAAGTGCAGCAAGAATTTATTGGCCATATAGGCACTTTTTAAGTTGGGTTTGCTGGAACTTTACCTAAAAATGTGTTATTCTAGTCAAAGTCTTGGCAAAATAACCAGTGTCTCTAATTGTCCTCTTTGGAAAGACTTTTACTAAACTTACACAAATAACTATATTGTCAAAATCACAAACAGTTTCCAAATTTCAGAGAACTCAGATAGAGAGAAAGGTGAATTTGTTTACAAAGACATACTTCACCCAAATGCTCTAAAGTATAAATAACTCAAAAGAAGATTTTCTTGACTCTTTTTTAACTGAGCAGCAGCCTTTTAAACAACATGTCATTTATTCATTCTGAACTGCCATTCACATGCTAAGTAGCTTTTGTTAGATGAGAGCTGTTTATCAGGCACAGTAGAATCTAGCAGCTCCTCACATAGAGTCAGTCCTATGGAGGAAAAAAGGAGGCTCCCAGCTCAGGAATATCTCCTCCTTGCATTGCCAGGTAGCAAGATCTTATGTAAACCATTTTTATTTTATCACCTGTGATGATTAATACTGAGTGCCAACTTGATTGAATTGAAGGATGCAAGCTATTGATCTTGGGTGTGTCTGTGAGGGTGTTGCTGGAGGAGATTAACATTTGAGTCAGGGGGCTGAGAAAGGCAGACTCTCACCCTTAATCTGGGAGGGCACCATCCCATCAGCTGCCAGTGCAGCTAGGATATAAAAGCAGGCTTAGCCTCCCAGCCTACATCTTTCTCCCATACTGGATGCTTCCTGCCCTTGAACATCAGACTCCAGGTTCTTCAGCTTTGGGACTCAGACTGACTTCCTTGCTCCACAGCTTGCAGACAGCCTATTGTGGGACTTTGTGATTGTGTGACTTAATACTCCTTAATAAACTCCCATTTATATATATCCTAATAGTTCTGTCCCTCCAGAGAACCTTGACTAATACATTATGGAACTCTTTGGGGCACCATTATTTCCATTAGCATAGGGATAGCTTCAGTTAACATTCCATAGCAAGGCAGTAAATGCCCCTTCAGTGAAAAATCTCTAGTCCAGTAGTTGTCACTGGGAAGTACTCACAGTCTTTTGCCATAAACCCCAATAAATGTTTCACGAAGGGCTATAAAGTGGAGGATTTGTCCTGACTAGCATTCCAACTTTTACCCAATATTCTGTGGACTCAGGCAATCTTATTAGTTCCCATTTACAGTGTAAAATTATCATTTCTCAAAGGGCAGATTTACGTGCCTTCATTTGTATAGTACTACATAGGGGAAGCATCTCCTAGTCAGATACAGTACCTATTTTCATAAGACATTTAGGTAAAGAAGTCACAACTACTTTACATAAAACCTGTTTAAACATTTCAAATTTCATCATCCTATCAACCTGTATATTTTTATGTTCTGGTCCCAGGTGCTTTTCTTTTCTATCCCCAGATCATTTTACCTTTTACAGTGTACAAGGATTTGGGTTCCCAGCAGGGAGGAAGTTGAGCCAAGGGACTCAGGGTCTTCTGTCAATTTTAACTTAATTTGCCTCATCATTGCCCCAGGCAATGTTACCTTTCTCATTATAATTTTTGCTTTTTTGATTTTTCTTAGATTTCCCCAATTTGGGGCAAATGCAGAAAACTGGTGTAGAACCCTTTAGTGTTGGGGAACAAACAGGGGTTCCCTTTGGTTCACTCATCCCTCAATAGTGTTGTAAGGACCTTTGTTTTAACTTCACCAATTTTCATTTTATTTAATTCATTTCTTAATAACCATTTAAAGATTTCTATCTCCTTTCTGGAACAAGTTCTTTGACTTTCTTTTGCCTTTGCCATTTTTTTCCCTTTTTAAACATTTTAATTATCCTAATGTTTTATTAAGAATCTATAAGACCCATGAAGAACAGCAAATTTGGTAAGGCTTCTCAAACAGTCATATAATTCTGTGGAAGTAGTGTCACCTGGGGTACCCATGTTAAAAGGGTTTCCTTAACCCCAACATTTATCAAGACCTAGGTAAGAGGCATATTCAATGGAGAATATCCTGGTCATTATAAAGCCAGTCCCACATGGCTTGCATATGAAGCACATATCAGCTGCTTCATCTGGAGTACTCCACTTGGCATTTTATAGGGAGAGTTGGGCAGTCTCCTTCAGGTAAAAAGACCTTACAGTGGTGTTTATCCAGCTCATTAGACTGGATATTCTCTCAGGATTAACCTCTTTTGCATTTGGATTACATATACTCATAAATGGTTTAGCAGTGAGCTCTGGGTCCTGCATCAACCCAAACAAGTTTTTGCATTCTGTAGCATTTAAAATTAAGGATATTAACCTTAAAGTAGTTATTTTTACAATCCATCATAGTAAAGGATTTTCCAGATGCCAATGATACCAATCTACAAAATGGAACAATCCTTTTATATTATACACTCTGGTTTTAATAGTAACTTGGTTTTTTCCTTCTCCCACATTGACTATCTTTTTGGTAACCACAGGTCTCAGAGGTAACTTTTACCTTTAGCAAAAAGCAAATGCAGCCTGGCTGCAGCTCCTTAAGATGGGAACCACATGGCCACCCAAGAATCAAGGTTTCTCATTCCCCATCTTTTAGTTTTCTCTTTATATATTGCGTTTTCTCTATATAATTTTTTCCTTCATTTTAAAGTGACTCTTAAATAGTCTCTAAACTAGAAACAAATACACATTTTAAGTAAAAACCACAACCTTGTGATTTAATGAACTTTACCAAAAACACCTTTTACTCTCCTACTATTTTACATCTTAGTAATCTAATTCCCAGTGAAAACACTGAGGTTACTTAATTTAACATAACATGACTTTAAAATTTTAAACTACTGGAGAGAATTAATCTTACCAAAGATTACCAAGGGCATGTGAATTAAAAGGCATCTGAGCTAGCTTCTATCAGTTTGATAAGTGCTTACTCTTCGTTAAGTCAATTAATTAGAGCACTTTCATATAGTTTGGTAGTGAAATATCATTTCCACTTGATACATATAAACATATAGATATAACAGACATACAGACTAAGGCAGTTCCAAAAGATTTTTCATTGCTTGCTTTCAATAAATGCTCTCCCTTGCTTTAGATTATTAATGAAAAACATTACAGGAACCAACAGAAGGTGAAGGAGAGAGTTACTATCCTAGGACTTTTCAAAAGAGAGAAAGAGCTGAACTTCTGAGATATCAATCTGAAGAATTTCAAAAACAAACAGATTCTAGAGTTTGAAAAATTAAAAATTTCTTGCATTAAGAGTAAATCAATATTTTACTTTTCTTTTTTTTTTTTACTTTTTCTTTGAGACAGAGGCTTGCTCTATCACTTAAGCTGGCATTCAGTGGCACTATCTTGACTCACTGCAACCTCCACCTCCTGGGTTCAAGTGATTCTCATGCCACAGCCTTGCAAGTAGCTGGGATTACAGACAGGCACCACCACATCCAGCTAATTTTTGTATTTTTAGTTGAGACGGGTTTTCGCCATGTTGGCCAGGCTAATCTCCAACTTCTGACCTCAACTGATCTGCCCACCTAGACCCCCCAAAGTGCTGGAATTATGGGCATGAGCCACCGTGCCTGGCCTAGAATAAGTCAATATTTTAAACAAAATCTTGTTCTAACCAATTCTATACTTGTGTATGTGTACTTTTAATTTCAAAGCCCCATTTTTAGAAAAGCTATTATAATTTTCTTTAATTATAGCCAACTTGATCCCGTAACATTTTTATAAATTTCTTTTTACCAACTTTATTGCTACTTACATAGACCGTTCATGACATGTTTGGACTTTCTGGTTTGTCCTAAATATCCCTTTCTTGAACAACCAATTATCTTATTTCAGAACAAAAAATTCATCATACAAGGTTCTTTCTCATATAAAATTACTTTTAACCCTTATTACCAAAAAATACTCCTTTATATCTATAACTTTCTTTACATCTCTCTTATTTCCTGGTTCCTTTTGCCTTGTTTTACATATAACCTCTAAATTTACATATAACCTCTAAATTAACTCTAAATTATCTTTGAATTAGCTTTTATAATAACACATTATTAAAGTGTTTTTTATAATTTTCAAATTGGAAAATTGGGTAATTTCCCCAGATATTTAATTATATCGATTATTTAATATAACCTTGGTTCTAAATTACATGTTTGTTTACAAGCATTTATTTCATTATATTTACCTGGTTAATTTATTTAATAGTTTAACTAGATTATTTATGAAAACTGTTATGGTCATCGTTTGAAGTTATTTTCCCATTAACAATTTTTATAACCCATGAATTTCAGGTATTTACCTAAGTAAGAAACTTAAGGTTAAATATATGAGTATTTTACCAATAACTCAGGATTTAGATATTTTCATTAAACCAACAATACTAAGCATCTTATTTATCAAAAGTTACACAAACAAAGATCATTCTGTTTTGGGCTGGGCTTATAGGTTTATAACCCTTATGGCAAATTTTGACACCCTATAGTATTCTGCAGAAATAACTATGAAACTGCTTGATCAATAAATGCAAACAAAAATGCTGACAATTCCTAAGACATTTTTAGAATTATTTTACCAATAATTTTAAACCTAGCCTATTTATTTAAGACTTAAGTTACGTGAACTTGAAAAGTATTTGGGCTATTTAATTTATGAGTACTCTTTAAACCAATTCAGTACCTTGTGGCCAAGACACATGAACAAAATGTGTGTAAGTACACAGAAACACACAGATACACACTTACACAAACAAAGATGCTATAGCTTTTACTTCAGAACTCTAGCCATGTGTACAAACTCACCAGTTTGCAAAGAAAAAAAAAATTGGCTGGATCTAAACAGTGGTTTATATCTCCATAGGTTTAATGCAGGCCTAAAATAAAATAGAGAAATAGAGAACTTAAGAGCTCGATAGTTTGCAGGTCAACCTTTGGGCTCTGAATTCTTCCATGATGTAAATGTGTACAAAAAGACCATAATATGTCCATTTTACACAAACACTTCCCAGTAAAGGCACCATAAAGCCAACAGTGTACTCAAAAGAGAGTCATTCTCCTTGTTTTTCCTCACTCTTAGATTATTTGTTTCCCAATTTAAAAAAAAATAAAGAGAGAGAAACTGAGCTATGGCCTAGAGTTTATTGAAGTGAGTTGATGTGTACTGACTGTGGGCAGGACTCCACAGTATGTCACCACTGAATCATTTCCACCCTCTTACATGTCTTGGTTTTGCTCTCCAGAGGTCTAGCATCTTTGAGAGGCCTCAAAATACAAAGTGACCAGCTCCTATATGCATTTCCTTGCCTTTTTAAATTAATTTTGTTGAGGGTTCCCTGTAGGGCTACCCATATGTTGCAGGGGGTCAACCCATCAGATATTCCAACTTGGCCCCTGGTCACCCAGGGGCACCTTTCAGCTGGGAATAGCAAAATGCCCTTTCTCTCTGGAGCTGAGGAAACTTGGTCTTTCATTTATGTATGAAAACAACAGTTCAGTTCCACGTGCAAATGTGCATACAAGCCCATCAAAATTATTGTCTTTAGAAAAAGACAATAAAGAAGACCTTTAGAATGCTAGAATAAGGATCCTAAACAACAACTTCCCAGGAGGGGGAAAAAAACAGCTTAGAATAAATCAGGAAAAGTCAATGAAAGGGAAGTTCACAGCTCAGGTGGACTTACAAATTCTATCAGAGGAGAAACTCAAAGTCAAGGAGGCTTTCAATGAGCTCCTGCTGATACCTTAGCTCGAGGTTCAGACAACTCCTTCAGGGTTCTTAGTCTTCTCTGAGGCCCCATGTTGGGTGTCAAATTATTGTCAACAAAAACAATCAAACTCTGTAAAAGATTTGAAGAGATTTATTCTGAGCCAAATATGAATGACCAGTGGTCCATGGCACACCCCTCAGAAGATCTTGAGAACATATGTCCAATGTGGTCTGGGCACTACATTTTAAGGAGACATGAGACATCAATCAAATATATATAATACTTTCATTGGTTCTGTCCAGAAAAGTGGAACAACTCAAAGCAAGGGGTGTGGGAGCTGCTTTCAGGCCATAGATAGATTTCAAATTTTTCTGATTAGCAATAGGTTGAAAGATTTATCAATAGAAAGGAATGTCTGGATTATGATAAGTGGTTGTGGAGACCAAAGTTTTATCATGCAGATGAAGCCTCCAGGTAGGAGGCTTCAGAGAGAATAGATTATAAATGTTTCTTATCAAACTTAAGGTGTGTATTGGTGTTAATGCTAGTTGACTTTTCCCGAATTCCAAAATGGAGGAAGATATAAAGAGGTATGTCCAACCCTTCCCATCATGGCCTGAACCAGTTTTTCAGGTTAACTTTGGAATGCCCTAGCCAAGAGGAAGGATCCGTTCAGATGGTTGGTGGGGGCACAGAAGGGCTTTGAATTTTATTTTGGGTTTACATACTTTACAATTATTTTGTAAGCACCAAAATAGGAACTGAACTTATGGCAGAAAGAATGTTATGAGTTCACCAAACCCATTAAACTTTCCTCCTGAGTATACATTTACTCTGCATTTTTAAGGTGCTTTGCAACTACACAGCATTCATGAGACAAAGTTTCAGCCCATGCAGTGTGGAATAAAATTACAATGCCACATCCAGATGCATGTTAGAGCCTCCATTTTTCTCTTCCCTGTCTGTAGTGACACTGGAGGCCACGTGTTGAAGATGGTGGCCTCAAAAAATAGACGTAATTTAGT
This sequence comes from Theropithecus gelada, assembly GCF_003255815.1. Lineage (NCBI taxonomy): Eukaryota > Metazoa > Chordata > Mammalia > Primates > Cercopithecidae > Theropithecus > Theropithecus gelada. The sequence continues at coordinate 88,712,089 of NC_037676.1, forward strand.
CTCTGGATGACTTTGGCTACCTTCCCTCATGATATCCTCATTGGACTATAGCATAAGTAAACTATAATAAACTTTTGTTGTGTTAAATCTCTAAGGTTTGAAAATTACTTGTTATGGTAGATTGCTTGCCCTAATGATAACCCCAGTACAGAACATTAGGAAAACTTCCGATATGATAGCAGAGTCTAGGTATTGTTACAAATACTAGACACCATTTCCTCTGAGTAATCTCTTCCTCCTATTCATGCCTTGTGTGCTAGAAGATATCTTAAATTTTGTCACAAAAATGAAAGTCAGCTCCTCTTAGGGGCAGTGGAAAGAGAATCAAGAAGTAAATATATTAGAGCAAAGGTAAGTTCTGGACATAAGGGTAAAAAGAAATGAGAAGGCAATCTACTATGTTAATAAATAAAACAAAGGCTAAAAACAGTATGATAAGAAAAGAACAGAAAAAGAAGAAATGGAAAATTGCCAGAATTCATAGAGAGCCAAAACTACATCATTATAGATATAACAAATCAATTAAAAACATAATGGGCAGAAACATAAACTGAGTTACTAAGGTAGAAAAAGGATTTGAGATAATCACCAATAAAGTTAATCACTAGATAAAAATATTGGAGAAGGAGCTGGGGATTGAAACACTGGAAACAATGAAGAATGTGGAACACACATACCCAAAATTCAACAGGAGCATCCTGACACTAGTGAACATTGTTCCTGCAACAATAAAAGCTCCCAAAGAATTACTACCAAAAAAAAAAAAAAACCTCAAATAAAGGATAATTCCAGCAAACTAAACATTCATACAAACTTGAAAGAACATTTCATACAGAAAAATCAACAACAATAAAGCCACACCTTAGTAAAATGACATTTTAAAAATAAAGAAATTTTTTAAAAAAAGAAAAAGAAAATGAACAGAAGAAAGTGGAAGAAGAGGGAGGAGAGACCAAAAGATGGAAGAGAAGGAAATAAATGGGAAGGGAAGAGAAGAGAAGGTATTCTTTAGGTGTTGGGTAGAAAAAGAAAATCCTCTGTAAAGGAGAGAAAATGAGTCTTTTCTTTTCTTTCCTTTTCTTTTCTTTTTTTGTTTTGTTTTTTGAGACAGAGTGTCACTCTGTCGCCCAGGCTGGAGTGCAGCGGCATAATCTTGGCTCACTGCAACCTCCACCTCCTGGTTCAAGTGATTCTCCTGCCTCAGTCTCCTGAGTAGTTGGGATTACAGGCACCTGCCATCACACCCAGCTACTTTTTGCATTTTTAGTAGAGACAGGGTTTTGCAATGTTGGCCAGGATGGTCTTGAACTCCTGACCTCAAGGGATCTGCCTGCCTCAGCCTCCCAAAATGCTGGGATTACAGGTGTGTGCCACCATACCCAGCCTGTCTACTTTTTCACAGAGTGATTCAGTCTAAAAGAATGGAGAAATATACAAGGAAAATTTCTTTAAAAAACTAAACCATATAACTCAAGATTATATTCAAGCAAGATGTCCAAAATTCAAACAATCCTTTCAAATCTGAAAGAACTCCAGGAATAGAGGATTCATAGGTTCTTACTGGGAGAAAAAAAAAAGATAAAAACAAATTACTAAACTCACAAATGGAACATCCATGTGAAAGGACTGGGGATGGCATGAAATCCACATAAACATGGAATAAATACTAAACTAATGTGGTCAAAAGACAATGGCACATAAAACAATATAAATAATACAAATCTGACAGTACACACAAAAAAGTTTAATCAATGGAAATGCAAGCACCGGTGAGAAGGGAGGCAGTGGAACTTAAGAGCCCAGGGGCTCTGGGCCCAGGTCTGAATTCTGGTTTTGCTGCTACCTTAGTGACATGGTCCTATGCAATCATGTAAACTTTCTGAGCCTTAGGTATTTTTTAATTTAAAAAATGGGAATGAAAATAAGTGCAGAGTCTCATGCTTGTAATCCTAGCACTTTGGGAGGCTGAAGGGAGCAGATCACTTGAGCTCAGGAGTTCAAGATCAGCCTGGGCAACATGTCAAAACCCCATTTCTACCAAAAAAAAATTAGCCAAGCTTGGTAACGTGTGCCTGTAGTCCCAGCCACTTGGGAGGCTGAGGTGGGAGGATCATTTGAGCTCAGGAAGTTGAGGTTGCAGTGAGCTGAGATACCACCACTGTACTCCAGCCTGGGCAACGAAGTAAGACTCTGTCACAGAAAAACAACAACAACAACAACAACAGAAATGGAAATGATGTCTCTATCTTACAGGGTTTCTTTAAGGATTGCATGACTTAGCGCACATAAGGCATTTAGATTCATGCTTGGAACATTGTAATCACTCAATAAGTGTTAGCTTTTGCTAGTAATGTCCTCATTTTCCACAGCAGGGACTCCAATCAATACTGTTTGAAATGGAAGGAAGTAATTTTTAACAACTTCAACTTCTTAATGATTTTTATTAATTTTTTTCTTAAGTGTAGAGAAATGGTTTAGAACATTACATTCCTGCAAATTGTATTTCTCTTAAACTCAAATACATTTAAATTTAATATTTTTTATTTAGAATATGATCTCATTAAGAATTACTTCCACCAGTTTATAGATCTATGCTTCCATCTGTATATATGTACAGAAAGATTTCTGGAGTAAAGTTATTTCTATATAGTGGAATTGGCAGTCTTTTTTAACTCTTTTTTTAAATCTTTTTTGCATTACTTAACTTATTTATATTGATCTCATATTAGTAAAATAAAATAATTGCTGTGCGTGATAGCTCAGACCTGTAATCTCAGCACTTTGGGAGGCTAAGGAGGGAGGACAGCTTCAGCCCAGGAGTTTGAGGCTGCAGTGAGCCATGATCACACCACTGCACTCTAACCTGGGCAAGAAAGCAAGATCCTATCTAAAATAACAATAATAATAATGCTTGGGAACTAAAAAGCTGTTTTCTCGCACTACTTAGACTGTGTATCTTTATAGTTGGATGTTTAGGCATATTTACTGCTAAAATATTATGGGATTTTGTATAACTGAACACCATGTCCTTGGCAAAACTAGCTGGCTTGTAGTTGGAAGATCTTTTGGTTCAGCTCTCTAGCCTCGTAGAGCCTACAGCACCTTTTCATCATACTTGTTTTTATCTTTTAAATTATTGAAAAAGTGATATAAATTCTTAGAAAATTTCAAAGAAAACAAGTATCAAGAGAAGAGTAAATCCTCTTATTGACAATCTCTCCTTCCTTTTCCATTGTAACAACTTATTGTATCTTTCTAGAGAGTTACAAGTGTGTGTCTATCTGTGTGTGTGTGCATGTGTGTAAACACTTATCCAGTCACTATATTTTTAACAGATTGTGCCCCTTCATTTGCATTGCTACAAAAAAATACCTGAGGCTGAGTAAATCATAAAGAAAAGAGATTTGTTTTTGCTCACAGTTCTGCAGGCTGTGCAAGAAGCATGGTGCCAACATCTGCTTCTGGTGAGGGTCTCAGGATGCTTCCACTCATGGCAAAAGGAGAAGGGGAAGTTTTCTCCCTTCTAGCATGTTACATGGTGAGAGAGGGAGCAAGAGAGTTAGTCTGTTTTTAAACAACCAGATTTCAAGTGAACTCAGAGTGATAACACACTGATTACCACAAACAGGGCACCAAGCCATTCATGAGGGATCCATCCCCATGACCCAAATATCCCCCACTAGGTCCACCTCCAACACTGGAGGACACATCTCAACATGAGATTTGGAGGGGATGAAACATCTAAACTATATTACGTATATAAGGTAAAAATACTCCACATACTGTTTTCTGCCTTCATTCAGGTTCCCTGGGAAATAGAGTTGACATTGGGATTACAGGCAGTAATCTCAAGAACTCCCATGGAAGAACAAAGGAAGCAGGATTGAACAGAGGCAGAACTTGAACTAGTATACCAAGAGCCCTGGTAACCAGGTTACTCTTGGCAACCACATGATTTGGAATGATTTTTCCAAACCTAACCTAATCCACTCTTGCAACCAGAATTTACTTGCAAATCTGATCAACAGCTACTTTTTCCAAGGGAGCAATGTGTGAGCAAACAGGTCAGAGTTCAGCTCCTGGACCATGCATTAAAATCCATGTGGGCCAGGCGTGGTGGTTCGTGCCTATAATCCCAACACTTTGAGGCAGAAGGATTGCATGAGCCCAGGAGTTCAAGACCAGACTTGACAACATAGCAGGACCACTTCTCCACAAAAAAAAAAAAAAAGTTAGCCAGACATGATGGATGGGCCTGCAGTCCAGGTACTCAAAAGGCTGGGGCAGGTGGAGCCCTTCAGCCTAGGAGTTTTAGGTTGCAGTGAGCTATGATCATGCCACTGCACTCCAACCTGAGCAACAGAGTGAGAACCCACCTCAAAAAAAAATCCACATGAATAATGACTCTCTCTCTATATATATACATATAGAATATATATAGAATATATATAGAATATCTATATATAGAATATATATAGAATATATAGAATATATATAGAATATCTGTATATTCAATACCCTGTTTATTTTTTATAGCTATATAAATATATATAGAATATATATATATTCAATACCCTATTTATTTTTTATAGCTTTGGCTAAGTTTCTCAATGTTATTCAATAAAAACACATTGTTCATATTTTAGTTATTGCTACAATAATGCCGTGTAATAAACCAAATCAAACTCAGTTGCTTACAGAAATGAACATTCATTCTCATGCTCAAGCATCTGCAGGTCAACTGCAGGACAGGTGACTTAAACTGGGCTTAGCTGAGTGACTCTGCTTCTGGCTTGGGTCTAGCCTACAGCTAGGTTCAGGTTTCTTCAGTATGTATTTGTTCTTTCTAAGGCATTCTCTCCTCATAGCATGCCACTAAGAATGCCAAATTAAGAACCAAGCATATCTAAGGCTTCCGCTCACATCATGACCACTAACATTACATTGGGTAAAACAAGTCACAGGGCAACATCCAACATCATGAGGTTGGTGAAGCAGACCCCACCTATAGTGTGAGGGGAAGAGGAGTGAATGCTTGCTGAACAATTACCCAAATTATCACAGTTTATTTAACACTATAGACACCATCTCACAAATCCTTGGTGCAATTAGTTGATTGAAAACATTCTCCCTTCATTTTTAATTGGGAAAAATTTCCAGATTAGAAATGCATAATTGCATAAATGTAATTGTCCTAAATTATGGCCACAATTACATAAATATAATATAGGACAGGAAAAACAAGTAATATTTCTCAATAATTCAGTGGCACAAAACACCTGATGAATGGGAGATCTATTTGCTTTTCTTTTAGTTATTTGCTAGCAAACATGAATAAAGGACTTCAAAGAGGGTTCAAAAAAGTTACCAGAAAATAAACCACATGACTAGAAAACTACCATTAAACAACTAAAGATGGATTAAAGACTTAAATCTAAGACCTGCAACTATAAACATACTAGAAGAAAACCTAGGGTAATCTCTTCTAGACATTGGTCTAAGCAAAGAATTCCTGACTAACACCTCAAAAGCACAAGCAACAAAAACAAAAAATAGACAAATAGGACTTAAGCAAACTCTTCTGCACAACAAAAGAAACAATCAACAGAGTAAACAGACAACCTGCAGAATGGGAGAAAATATTTGCAAACTATGCAAACAACAGGGGACTAATATTCATATTTTACAAGGAACTCAAACAACTCAACAAAAAAAAACCCACAAATAACCCCATTAAAATTGATAAAACTCAATTTAAAAATGAGCTTAAGGATATGAATAGACATTTTTCTTTTTTTCTAAACAAAATGTTAACATCTTTAATCATAAATGAACTCTTCAGAAATCAGTACAAAGAGACTAACATTACAAGGAAAGTGAAAATAAAAGGAACAGAGGAAAAAGGAATAGCACACATGAGTTATAAGGCTATATGAAGATGATATAGTTAACATTAATAGCTGAGAAAGCAATTTCATTATAAATTACATTATCGATCCTTACAAATATTGATTGATATCTGACATTTTTCAAAATAAGACACATAAATGACAAATAAGATCATGAAAACAGGTTCAACATCACTAATCATCAGAAAAATGCAAATTAAAGCCACAATGAGACATCATCTTAATAGTCAGAATGACTATTATTTAAAAGTCAAGGCCAGGCACGGTGGCTCACGCCTGTAATCCCAGCACTTTGGGAGACTGAAGCAGGTATACGACCTGGAGTCAGGAGTTCGAAACTAGCTTGGCCAACATGGTGGAACCCCGTTTCTATGAAAAAAATACAAAAATTAGCCAAGCATGGTGGCAAGTGCCTGTGATTTCAGCTGCTCAGGAGGCTTAGGCAAGAGAATCGCTTGAACCCAGGAGGCGGAGGTTGCAGTGAGCCGAGATTGCACCACTGTACTCCAGCCTGGGTGACAGAGTGAGACTCTGTCTCAAGAAAAAAAAAAAAGTCAAAAAACAACAGATGGTGGCGAAGATATGGAGAAAAGGGAACTCTCATACACTGTTGGTGGAAATGTAAATTAGTACAACCTCTATAGAAAACAGTATAGCGATTTCTAAAAAAACTAAAAATAGGACTACCATCTAATCCAGTAATTCCAGTGTTGGGTATCTATACAAAGGAAAAGAAATCATTATATAAAAAAGATATCAGCACTTGTATGTTTATTGCAACAATATTCACAATAACAAAGATATAGGATCAACCTTGTGTCTATCAACGGATGATTGAATAAAGAAAATATGGTGGATATATACACAATAGAATACTATTCAACCATAAGAAATAATGAGATCATGTCTTTTTCAACAACATGGATGGAACTGGACATCATTATCTTCAGTGAAACAATTCAGAAACAGAGAATCATACACCACATATTCTCGTTTGTAAGTGTGAGCTAAATAATGTGTACACATGGACATAAAGTGTGAAACGATAGACTTTGGAGAATCAGAAGGGTGGATGGGGGTGAGGGAGGAGAAATTATTTAACAGGTATAATACACATTATTTGAGTAATGGATACACTAAAAGCCTAGACTTCACCACTATACAACATATTCATGTAACAAAACTACACCTGTACCCCTTAAATTTATACCAAAAAAAGAGTAGGCAGTCTCTATTCTTATGTCAACTTTCCTTTTGTCTCCTGCAAAGCATACTTCCTTTGGTGACTCGAGCCATGTTTATGGCATTATAGATGCCCTACATTATACTCACCTTGCGAGTCCATGCCAATTTCACTGCACAGTCTGTTCTTTTCTGTCTCTATAGCTTTACCTCTGTTGTTTACTCTGCCTAAAATGTTTTCTTAGGGATCATTTTTCAAGGTTCAGCTCAGATTGCCACCTTCTCCATGAAGCCTTCTAATGGAAATGAACATTAGTTTCTATGAGTGCCCATTGTATTTATTTGCACAATCTTGATAGCACTCTGCAGACATTGCCTCATTGTTTGTTCTGGAGCCTCAGTCCATGCCAAAGGAAGACAAAAGTATTAGGAAACAGCAAATTCATGTAGTAGAGGGTGAGGAAGCCAGCAGCAGTAAGAGAATGAAACTGATGTGGGGAAAGAAGGTCGAGGTGGGCTGGTTCCCAGAACTTTCTGTTTTTTCTGTCTCTCCATGGGCACCTTTACAAGAATCCCCACAGGCACATCTTTTAAAACAAACCTGAGTGGGTTTGTGGCCCAGGCAATAAATTTAAGTAGAAAAGTTGTGTAAAATACCAATGAGGGAAGAGAATAGGGTCTGGAAGCTGGGAACCTAAGACCAATTCACGCTATCTTCCTAGAACTAAATTAAAAGGAAAACCCCGACTTTCCACACTTAACTAACAAAAGGACCAGAGGCTAGGCTACTCCCTTTGCCACCCCCCTGCCTTTCTGCATGGCAGATGGAAAACTGAAAGTACCTCTGATTGGTACTCCTACGCAAACCAATCAGACTTTTGCACAGGAGTGCCACTTTGTAGCTTCACTTCAGCCTCTGATTGGTTGCTTTTCACAATCAGACTGATTGTGGGCCGCCACTTCATTTGTATGAGGTGAACACCAAGTGGCCAATGGGAAACCTCTTGCGGGTATTTGGACCCCAGAAAAATCTGCAACTGGGCTCTTGGGCCCCTATGCTTGGGCCTGCTCCCACACCGTGGAGTGTACTTTCACTTTCAATAAATCTGCTTTTGTTGCTTCATTGTTTCCTTGTTTCGTTTGTGAGTTTTGTTCAATTCTTTGTTCAAGACACCAAAAATCTGGACATCCTCCACTGGCAACACGTAGTATATTGTGTGAGGTATGCTCTTTGTTGGTTTTAAAAACATTTTTATCATGCCAAGGAGAAATGAATGAGAAAGCAGGTGAAGAACTTTGCAAGTTTCTTCTTTTCAAAGCAGCATTCATGGCCAGGTGCAGTGGCTCACAACTGCAATCCCCATACTTTGCCTGCCAAGGTAGGCAGATTGCTTGAGGCCAGGAGTTTGAGACCAGCCTGGGAAACATGGCAAAACCCCATCTCTACTAAAAGAAAAAATGCAAAAAAAAAAAAAAAAAAATTAGCCAGGCGTGGTGGCAGGTGCCTGTAACCCCAGCTACTCAGGAGGCTGAGGAGGAAGAATAGCTTGAACCCAGGAGGCAGAGGTTGCAGTGAGCCAATATTGTGCCACTGCACTCCAACCTGGATGACAGAGGGAGAAAAAAAAAAAGTAGCTTTCATTCTTCCTTCCAGTATTCCATCTATTTTTTCTCATCATACGTAGAGTCTGGAAGCACCAAAAATGAAAGAAATGAGGAAAACTGTAGTAGTACTCCTGGAACAAAATTGACCAAACCTTTGTCAGAGGGAAATTTAGTATATGTAGTAGCAAGTATTGACTCCTTTACAAAAGTGTCTTATAAAGCAAAGGTGGGGATGGGGACGGGTGACTGACTAACCCTAATTTAAATCCAGGAGTGTTTAGTCATAGTACCTGAGGACTGACTATAGTATAGTTCCATGAGGCCAAGAATATTAAGCCCATTTTATAACAGAAGAAACTGAGTCACGGAGAAATTAATTGGCTGAAAGGTCAACACAAGTAAGTGACAGAGACAGAGTCTATACAATTTGGTATGTTTCCAGTGACTGTGCTCTTCCTGGACACCTATCCACAGTCATGGTCACTATCAAACTTTGACCAAGAGTGAAAGCTGAATGAACCATAAACTTTGCAACATAAGGAATTAGAAAGAACTGAGGAATGGACTGGGCACAGTGGCTCACACCTGTAATTCCAACACTTTGGGAGGCAGAAGTGGGCAGATCACCTGAGGTCAGGAGTTTGAGACCAGCTCTACCAACATGGCAAAACCCCATTTCTACTAAAAATATAAAAATTGGCCGGTCATGATGGTGCATGCCTATAATCCCAGCTACTCGGGAGGATGAGGCAGGAGAATCGCCTGAACCTGGAGGTGGAGGTTGCAGTGAGTAGAGATTGTGCCACTGCACTCCAGCCTGGGCAACAGAATAAGATTCCATCCCCCCTCCCCCAAAAAGGAAATAAAGCATCATCAGGTAAAACTTTAATCTCTCCATTACCTTTACAAATATTAAAGTTTTGCTACCAACTTCAGTTAGTGACAAATTTGTCACTATAAAAAGTCAATAAAATAAAATTATAAATTCACAAGGAGTTTCAAAGATAATACAGAGGTCCCAGTAGCTTTCGCCTAGTTTCCCCTGGAGGTTACATTTTATGTAAATATAGTATAGTATCAAAACCAAGAATTTGACATTGGTACAATGTGTCTATACAGTTCTACTTTATCACAAATGTAGATTCACATAGCTATCACCTCAATCAAAATATAGAACTATTCCATCACTACAAAGTTCTTCCCTCAGACTACTCCTTTACAGTCATACCTACCCCCTCACCCCCTCACTATTCCCAGCCCTTGCAACCATCAATCAGTTTTACATCTCTTTTTTTATTTTAGGGAATTTTACATAAATATATACAGTTGACCTTTGAACAATGTGGGAGTTAGGGGTGCCAATCTCCCAAGAAGTAAAAAATGTGAGTATTAAATTTTGACTCCCCAAAAATGTATCTACTAATAGCATAGTGTTGACCAGAAGCCTTACTGATAACATAAACAGTTGATTAACACACATTTAGTATGTTCTATGTATTATCTAGTGTATTCTTACAATAAAGTGAGCTAGAGAAAGATAATGCATTGAGAAAATCAGAAGGAAGAGAAAATATATTTACTATTCATTAAGTGGAAGTGGATCATCATGAAGGTCTTCATTCTCATCCTCTTCACATTGAGTAGGCTGAGGAGGAAGAGGAAGAGGAGGACTTGGTCTTGCTGTTTCAGGAGTGGCAGAGGCAGAAGAAAACCTGCATATAAGTAGACTAACGTAGTTCAAACACATGTTGCTCAAGGTCAACTGTAACGAATCATATAGTATATGACTTATTAGGATTGCTTTTTCACTTACTATAATGCCCTTGAAATCTATCTAAGTTGTATGTACATCAATAGTTCCTTATTTCTTGCTGAGTAGTACTTCATGGTATTGGTGGTAACCTGTGATACTATTCCATGGAAACTATTTAACCACCAACCTATTGAGAGACATTTTGGTTGTTTCCTTTGGCTGTTGCAAATGCTGCTGCTCTAAACAATTGTGTGCAGGTTTTTATGTACATATAAGTTATTATTTCTCTTGGATAAATGTATACAAGTTTTCAGCATACAAGTTCTGTACATCCTTTGTTAAATTTACACCTTGGCATTTCTTTTTTTTTTTTTTTTTTTTTTTTGAGTGCTTGTAAGTGGTACTGTATTTTTAATTTTGTTTTCCATCTATTTATTGCTAGCATACAGAAATACAAATTAACTTTTGTGTGCTTATCTTGTACCTTGCAAAGTGGCTGAATTCGCTAGAATTTTAAGAGAGTTTTTAAAATGTAGATTCCTTGATATTTTCATAGGATTTTCCTATGTAGAACAGTTTCATTTCTTTCTCATCTTTGTGCCTTTTATTTCTTTATCTTCCCTTATTGCACTGGCTACATTATCCAGGACAGGTTGAGTATCCCTTATACAAAATACTTGAGGCCAGAAGTATTTCAGATTTTGGATTTATTTTTTATTTTGCAATATTTGCATAATACTTTTCAATTGAACATCCCAAATCTGAAAATTGGAAATCCAAAATGCTCAAATGAGCATTTCCTTTAAGTATCATGTTAACATTCAACACATTTCAAATTTTGGAGCATTTTGCATTTTGAATTCTCAGATTTAGGATGTACTAGGTTTAATAGCAGTGGTGTGAGAGGGCATCCTTGCCTAGTTTCCAACCTTAGAAGGAAGAAGTTTTTTAAAATTAAGTAAGATATTAGCTGTGGGTGCTCTTTATCAAGTTGAAGAAGTTTCCCTCTGTTCTCATTTGCTTAATGTTTTCATCATAAATTGGTATTGACATATTTTAAATACCTTTTCTGCATTAAGTAATACAAACATGTGCTTTCTCTTCGGGCTGTAAATACATTGGATCACACTGATTGACTTCCAAATATTGAACCAGTCTTGTATTCCTGGAAAAGACTCATTTGGTCATGATGTATAATTACTTTCCTATACTGCTAAATTGTATTTCATATATTGCTAAATTATATTTACTAATACAATTTTGTTAAAAAATTTTTCATCTCTATTCATTAGTGATATTAGTCTGTAGGTTTTTTGCACTGTCTCTGTCTGGTTTTGGTATCAGGGTAATAATGGTTTCATAGAATAAGTTAGGAAGTGTTCACTCCTCTCAAAAGAGCAAAAGATTCTCTCCCTTCAATTGAGCAAAAGATTATGCTTTTTCAATTGGAAAGGATTATGTGGAATAGGTGTTAACTTCTCTTGAAACATTTGGTAGAATTCTCCAGTAAAATCATCTGGGCATGGAAATTTCACTTTGGGGAGGATTTTCATGATAATATCAATTTTCTTAATAATAATAAAGTTATTCAAAAATTTGTTCTGTATCGGGTGAGTTGTAGTAGTTTGGTTTTTGTTTTGTTTTTGAATAATTAGTTCATTTCATCAAAGGGGTCAATTTTATGTGTGTAGAGTTATTTGTAGAATTTTCTTATTATCCTTTTGATGTTTGTAGGATATGCAGTGACGTATCTTTAATTCCTAATAATGATAATTTGTGTCTTCTCTCTTTTTTATTTTGCCAGTCTTGCTAGTAGTTTACCAATTTTATCTTTTCAAGAAGCAACACTTTCTTTTTTTTGAGACCAAGTCCGGCTCTGTCACCCAGGCTGAAGTGCAGTGGCGAAATCTCAGCTCATCGCAACCTATGCCTCCTGAGTTCAAGCGACTCTCGTGCCTCAGGCTCCCATGTAGCTGGGATTACAGGCACGCATTATTACGCCTGGCTAATTTTTGTATTTTTAGTAGAGATGAGGTTTCATCAGGTTGGTCAGGCTGGTCTCGAACTCCGAACCTCAAGTGATCTGCCCTCCTGGGCCTACCAAAGTGCTGGGATTACAGGGCGCACACCACCTCACGCGGCCAAGAACCAGCATTTTTTTTTTAATTGTTTTTCTGTTTTCAATGGTATTGATTTCTGCTTTTATCTTTTTTTTCTTCCCCTGTTTGCTTGGAGTTTATATATCTTTTTCTTTTCGATGTTTTCTGAGATAGGAACTTAAATTATTGAGATTTTTCTATCTAAATGGAAGCATTTAGTGCTATACATGTTCCTCTCAGCACTACTTCAACTGTGTCTCACAAATATTGATATGTTGATTCATCTTTTTCATTTAGTTAATAGTATTTTTAAATTTCTCTTGAAACTTTCTCTTTGACCCATGGATTATCTAGAAACATGTAGTTTATTTTCTAAGTGTTCTCGAATATTCCCATAATCTTTCTGTTATTGATTTTTAGTTTGATTCCATTGTGGTCAGAAAACATATTCCATTGAATGTGTTGACATTTGGTCTATGACTCAGGATATGGTATGTTTTAGTATATGTTCTGTGGGTACTTGAAAAGAATGTGTATTCTGCTGTTACTAGATGAAGTGTTCCATAAGTATTGATTAGATTCTTTGGGCTGATGGTATTGCTGAGTTTATCTATATCCTTATTGATTTTTTGCAAGTTGTTATATCAGTTGTTGAGAAAGGAGTGTTGAAGTCCCCAAGTATAATTGTGGATTTGTCTATTTCTCCTTTCATTTCTCAGTTTTAGTTACACATATTCGCAGCTTTGTTGTGTGGTATATATACATTTGGGATTGCTGTATCTTCTTGGTGGATTGATCCTTTCATCATTATGTAATGTCTCTCTCTGTCTCTGGTAATTTTTTTTTTTTTTTTTTTACTCTTAAGTTTACTTTATCTGATATTAACATAACCACTCTTGCCTTTTAAAATTAATGTTTGAATAATAAATATTTTTATCCTTTTTCTTTCAACCTATGTGTATCATATTTGAAGTCTGTTTCTTATAGACAGCAGATTTTTGGATTATGTCTTAAAATCTGCTTTGCCAATCTATTTCTTTTACTTCGTGTATTTAGACAATTTACATTTGACGTAATTACTGATGTTTAGACCTAAGTCCAGCATTTTATTTTTATTTTCTGTTTGTTCTCTCTACTTTTTGTTTTCTTTTTCCTGCTTTCCTGTTAGTAACTTGAACATCTTTTAGAATTCAATTTTGATTTGTCTATAGTATTTTTGAGTTTCAGTATATCTCTGTATAGATTTTCTAGTTTTTTATAATGTTTAATTTTAGGTTCAATTTTGCTGGGCCATGATGATGCTCGGATACTTAGGCAAACATTATTCTGGATGTTTCCATCCAGGTGTTTTGAGATGAGATTTACATTTAAATAGGTAGACTTTCATTAAGGCAGACTGCTCTCCCAAATGTGGATGGGCCTTATCCAGCTGATTGAAAACCTGAATAGAACAAGAGTCTGACCTCTGCAGAGCAAGAGAGAATCCTGCAACAGGCAGCCTTTGGACTTGAACTGCAAAATTTACTCTTTACTGGATCTTTTGATGGCACACCCTGTAAATTTTGGATTTGCTAGCCTCCATAATTTTGTGACACAGTTGCTAAAAATAAATCACTATTTATTTATTTCTATATCTACCTATCATCTATCCATCTATCTGTTGATTCTGTTCATCTGGAAAACCTTGACTAATACAGATATTATATTAACTTGTAAGTATTGCATAAGTTACCTAAGTCTACTGGTGTCAACATTTTACCAGTTTGAATGAAGCAGCGAAATCCTACCTCCCTTTGTATCCCTTTGTCCTCTGCCATTGATGACACAATTGTCTTAAATGTATCTTCTAGATACGTTGAGAACACGTATTGTATTTACCCATGTTTTAGCTTGTTGCTGTATTCTTTCTTTCTTCCTGGTTTCCAAGACATTCATCATTTACTTTCTGTGTCAGGAACTTCCTTCAGTCCTTCTTTTAGGGTAGGTCTGCTGGTGACAAACTCTCTTAATTTTCCTTCATCTAAGAATTTCTTGATTTCTCCATTACCTCTGGAGGATATTTTATAATATTTCTCCCCTAGGTAATGTGTCATTTCTCTCTGGCTGTTTTCAAGAATTCTCGTTGTTTTCAGTTTTCAGAGTTTTAACTATAATGAGTCTTGGTGTAGATTTCTTTGGGTTTATCTCATTTGGAGATCACTTAGTTTCTTGAATCTCTAGGCTTTTTTTTTCTTTTTCTTTTTCCTTTTCCTTTTCTTTTTTCTTTTTTTTTTTTTTTTTTTTTTTTGCCAAATTTGACAGATCTATAGCCATTACTTCTTTGAATATGTTTTCAGTCCCATGCTTTCTCTTCTTTTCCCCAAACACCAACGACAACCAATTTAGATCTTTTGTTATAGTCCCACATGTCCCAGTAGCTCTGCTTTTTTTTTTTTTTTGGCTATGTTCTGTCTATTGTTCAGCTTATATAAATCTATTGTTCTGGTTTCAAGTTCGATGATCCTTTTCTTTGTCTTCTGCCCATCCACTGAGGTATTTTTTATTTCAGTGTTTATCATTTTTAGTTCTTTTTTTAATATATATACTTTATGTTCTAGGGTACATGTGCACAACGTACAGGGTTGTTATGTATGTATACAGGTACCTCATTTTTAGTTCTAAAATTTCCTTGTGGTTCTTCTTTACAACTTTTATTTTTGCTGTGAATTCTACTCCTTTCTGAGATTTTCTGTTCTTCGGTGTGTTGTTGCTTTTCTGAAGCATTTCTATAATGGCTGCTTTAAAATTCTCATGAGATGATTCTGACATGTGTGTCTTCTCAGTTTTGGCATGTGAGGTTTTTCTTTTTGCATTCAGTATGAAATCTTCCTGGTTCTTGGTATGACAATTGGTTTTTGACTGAAACGGACATTTTGTGTATCATCCTATAACCCCGTCTCTACTAAAAATACAAAAATTAGCTGGGCACCGTGGTGGGTGCCTGTAATCCCAGCTACTCGGGAGGCTGAGGCAGGAGAATCACTTAAACCTTGGATGCAGAGATTGCAGTGAGCCAAGATCACGCCACTGCACTCTAGACTGGGCAACAGAGCAAGACTCTGTCTCAAAAAATAAAAAAGACTGTGTCTTATTTAAATTTGTGTTTTAGCAGGCCTCCTCTGACATTACTCCAAAGGGTGATGGGGCTTCTTCTTGTTTTGTCATGTGAGGGAGGGAAGTTCAGATTCTCCACTCAACCTCCATTATCAACCCAGAAGGCGAGAGGCTCCTCATTAGTACTGTGTGCAAATGAGAGCTCAGGCTCCCCACTAGGCCTCTCCTGATACCTCCTTGCTAGGAGGAGCAAAGTGCCTCATTAGTGCTTCCCAGGTGGCTTCCACTGACACCATGAGGGGAGTGGCCTTCTTACTGTTGAGTTGTGGCTAAAGTCCTAATTGTCCACTAGACTTCCTCCCATACCACCTCAGTGGGGAGGGCAAGAAGTGCCTCATTACCACAGGAATATAGTGGAAGTCCTGTGTCCCTGCTGGTCTCTGTTGACAGGAATGGAGAAGGGAAATTCTTTACCACCCAGAGAGCATGAAAGTCCCAGCTTTCAAGCAAAGGATGAAGAATTAGGGAGCCTTGTTCCAGCCTGACAAGGGTGGAAGTCTACGCCATCCACTTGGCCCTTATTGGTGGAATGGGGGTGGAGCACAGTTGTTTTTGTGATGCTTGGCTGAAGTAGAACGATTATTTTCTAAAAATTTTCTACTTTGTTTGGCTTCCCCTTTCCTGACCCTTTTGCTAAAGAGCACAAGATTTACTTGGGCTTTTAAAAAAGAAATTCAAATTTTATTTTAGATTCAGGGGGGTATGTGTGCAGGTTTGTTACGTGGGTATATTTCATGATGCTGAAGATTGGAGTACGGATGATCCCATCACCCAGGTAGTGAGCATAACACCCAATAGTTAGTTTTTCAGCCCGTGGCTCCTTCCCTCCTTTCCTGCTCTAGTAGTCCACATTGTCTATTGTTGCAATCTTTACATCAGTGCTTAGCTCCCACTTACAACTGAGAACATGCAGTATTTGATTTTCTGTTCCTGCATTAATTCACTATAGAGAAAGGCCTCCAGCTGCATGCATGTTGCTGCAAAGAACATAATTTTGTTCTTTTAGTGGCTGCATAGTATTCCATGGTATGTATTGCCACATTTTCTTTATTTGATCTACTGTTGATGGGTACCCAGTAATCAACCTAGGTGCCCATCAATGGTGATTGTCCATCAACAGTTGATTATTTTGTTATTGTGAATAGCACTACAATGAACATACGAGTACATGTGTCCTTTTTGTAGAACTATGTATGAGACCAGTGACTTCTGGATTGCCAGTTTCTCTAGCACCTAGTCTGGGAGATACAAGGCAAAAAAAGAAAGAAAACCTAGAGCATTTACCTTCATGTCATTCCTTGGGTGTCAACATCCCTAGCTGGGCTGCCTTCTTCTCCCCACCTTTGAGTTTTCTCGTTTGTTTCAGACATGATGTCAAGGGTTTTTCATTACATTTTTTGGGAAGAATAAGAAAAAGTATATTTACTTCATCTTCCTGGAAGCAGAAGTCCTCTACTGAGCAATTTTAAAACATTGTTACATATTAAATGATAACATTTAACCCTTGTCGTTCATCAGAATCTGAGGAATTCTTAAATAGTAGTAAAATATCTGTCAAGGGCTGAATTGTGTCCCTTCAAAATTCATATTAAAGTTTTAATCCCCAGTACCTCAAAATGTGACCATATTTGGAGTTCAGGTCTTTAAAGTGGTAATTAAATTAAAATGACATCATTAGGGTGGGTCTTAATCCAATATGACTGGTGTCTTTATAAGAAGAGACAATTAGAACAGAGACACACCCAGAGGGAAGACCCTGTGAAGACGCCGGGAGAAGGTGGTCATCTACAAGCCAAAGGGAGAGGCCTCAAAAGAAGCCAACCCTGCTGATGCCATAATTTTGGACTTCTAGCAATTGTGAGATAATACATTTCTGTTGTTTAAGCCACTCAGTCTGTGATACTTAGTTATGGCAGCCCTAGCAAACTGATACAATATCATAGCATTAAAACACAAGGTACTGATTTTACTTAATAATGAGGAAAAAAAATCTACATGATAAAAGTTAGGTATCTCATTTTTTTCTTATCCTTCCTTTTGATGTAAACTAAAAATTCCCAATTGCAACATCCAGCATATGCTCCAAAAATGATTTACTTTCCTCCAGGAGATATATTCTGAGAAAGTATTTAAAAGCTGAAAATCTGGAAAGTCTTCTGCTCTTGAATCTGTTCCATAGTATGCTGACTAGAACTCCTAAATTCATGAGAGAAATACCTGTCTGATGCAAAGACAGATGGTGCCAAGAAAGAAAAAAATTCTGGAAAATAGATATATGTGAAAAATAGCCACATTGCACCATACAATGAACCAAGTAAAGACAGAAAGTTAGATATAGGGACAGAAGAGTGAAGGAAAGAAAGAAAAAAAAGAAGGAAGGAGAGAGTGTGGGAAAGAAATAAAAAGGAAAGGGAGGAAGAAGAAGGGAAAGACATACTCTGAAAAAAGTGAGAGAGAAAAAGAATATTAAATCACTTTTCTTCACAAAACATTACTAATAAAAGTTCATGGAGTTCTTCCAGAATGGAAGTGTTTGTAAAGGTTGATAAAAATGTTTTGGAGAAAATGGCCAATGTGCAAAAAGAAAAATGCTATGAATGTTTATAAAATGACACATTTGGTTTGCTCAGTTTATTTGCAGAAGTTCTCATAACAGCAATGCAGAGTAGAAAAAACAGTAAACAGAGAGGTAGAAGGAGATTTCAGATATGATGACCTTTCAAAAATTGTAATGCATGGAACATCAGAGACTTTTCCTCTCAGTATTTGGTTTCAGCAATGTTGAGCCTTCCAAAGATTTGTACGTATTGTTATCAATAACTGTTTAATTCTTATTACTGACAGAAAACAACACATGGCCGTCCTGTTCTCCAGAGAACTTCCTCAAGCAAGCGGGAACCACCTTGGTTGTTCAAGGTTCTCAAGTGCATCAACCCAGCAGAAAGTGAGAAAGTGAGTGTATCTGGAGAGCATTGCATTAAGAGAGATGGAACATGAAACTAAATAAGGGTGAGTTTGCCAGTATGGGGACATTCTCCCCTATCACAGGGATTAATATCTTGGTCAGGGCCTTGGGTGAGGGATAGCTCCAGGAAGCTCAGAAAAAGTAGTGGCCCACATTAAACAAAGATGCCAGATCTGCCATGGCAAATTAGTGGAGGAAAGGATCAAAAGGCTCAGAGAAGTGGGCATGCTGGAATGGGTTTACATATAAAACTGGAAAACCCTGTAGGTGACCATGTTCAACCTCAGATACTTCTGAGCTTAAAGGAAATAAATTCAGAATTGAACCTCAGTCAGTACAACATTATCAAGTTCCCTCTTGATTGCGTCTTTCTCCTAGGAATGACACGAGATGAAGATGGGTTGGGGTGATGGGAATAGATGTACCCTCCCAGTGCCTTCTTCTTGTCCTAAGAGGTTTCCACTGAGATATATTGCTTACTAGCCTAGGCTTCAAGCTTTCAGATTATTGTCTCTATCATACAGTTTAGCACAATGAATCCACATTTTACTTGAAAAGGCCATCAAAATGTTGCTTTGTTTTCTTATGATATGTCTGTTTGATAGCTAATTTTCTTCATATATTTAAACTGAAATGAAATATTGCGCAACAGCAAGTGCAGAAGTAGATATGAGAATTCAGCTATCTACTGTCTAGCCAAACATTACAGAGATCTGTATAAATGTAATTCAATACCACTTTTTGCCCTTTGGGGGAGGAGGGGTGGGAAAATTAGTTATTTATTATAAACCTATGTTATCTAGGCTAACATGCATTATGTTTATTATTGGTTTTTTTTAGACGAAGTCTCGCTATACTATCGCCAGGCTGAAGTGCAGTGGTGCAATCTGGACTCACTGAGACCTCTGCCTCCTGGGTTCAAGCGATTCTCCTGCTTCAGCCTCCAGAGTAGCTGGGACTACAGGCACCTGCCACCATGCCCAGCTACTTTTTGTATTTGTAGTAGAGACGGGGTTTCACCATGTTGGCCAGGATGGTCTCTATCTCCTGACCTTGTGATCCTCCCACCTCGGCCTCCCAAAGTGTTGGGATTACAGGCATGAGCCACTGTGCCTGGCCTATTGTTGATAATTTAAAATTCATTCAAATAATAAATAAAAGGTTAAAGTAAAAAGTGCCTCATTTTTAATTTATAACACAGTAAATAATATAGGTAGCTATAACCCACATTAATGAATGAGGACCCACTTTGGGGTCCTCAATAATCTTTCAGAGTGTAAAGATTTCTTAAGACCAAAAAGCTTGAGAACCACCTATCGGGAGGATATTTATCAGGGTCCTATTCCTTGCATAGACAAGCTGAAACAAACAAAATCTTGAGCAAGGAAACATAGACTCTGAAAATGAAGGGAATAGCATCCCTTTGAGTCAGTGGCATCCTGACGAGGCAGCTCAATGCCAGGAGCCCATGGTTGTGTGTCCTGTGAGCTTCTCCAGTTCTTGCCCATTCTCAGGCCCAGCTTTCCTGAATAAATTTCATATCTTTCCAATACATTGACTTTGCTTAAGTTCAATAGGGTTAATTTCTGTTGACTGCAATCAAATCATGCTAATGGACCCAATGTTTAATAATATCCTTTTTAAAGTTGTGTCTGAAATCTTTCATTTATAGTCCAAACTCTATTTTGAGTTATTTCCTCAAACTCAAGTAGGAAAGTTGTTGTGGGGGGACCACAACAACGAATGGGAAATTTAATTGGAAAATCCGATTCTGCTCTCCCTGGGCTACTTTAAGCCACTAATGAACTGTAAGTTCACTAGGTACCACCTCCTTTTCTGATTACATGCTGACTGACAAACCAGTCATTAAAGATCTACTTATCCCTCTATCCCAGAGTCAGGGTGTCTGTTGCATTTTATCTTCAAAGTGTGTTGCGTATATAAGTGGAATAATCTACACAACAAGTATGAGTATTGCTGGAAATGTCATTAGCCCCATTTTAGAAAGTACAGCAATTAAATCTCTGCCCTTAGGTCCTCAAGGGAATACACGTTAAAAGATCCTGGCTACAATCCTTACATCACTCAACATAATCATGGCTCCCGGAATAAACATGGACAGTCAGTAACAACAGAGAAGGAATTTGAAAACAAATTTACTGAATAAATTTTCTATAAGATCTTATTTTAAAATACAATAGACAATTTGTGTTACGAATTTATTTCACTTCCCTGAAAGATAAATTTTATATTTCTCCTTTCTGATACAGTTATCTAATTTCTTTTTATCTTTTTCTGGGAGAATACATTCCCTGGGAAGCCGTATTTACTATCTTTGGTAAATGTAGTTCTCAGGCCCTAGTTTTGATAAAAGATTTATGAAACCTGAGAGTCAAAACACTTAATATCTAGAATGAGCAAGAATACAATCTTCCTACACACACCCTTTATAAGCATATATCTGAAGGAGTTGCATTCACTCACGGTTATGACATATTTAGAACGTATATGAAATAGAGAAAATTGACCAGGTTGATGAATCAGATCAAGATCAGATATTTCATAGAGAAATTTGGGATGTTTAGCCTACAGAAATGTGAACTAGGGGGCATGATGGTAGTTTTCTTCAAGTAGTTAAATAAAAGAGATATTAGACCTTACCAATTTATCACCAGTTTGGGAAATGTACTGGCATAGGTCAGTTTTCTGAAGGTAGAGAATTCCCCACTACTAGGATTGTGCAAGCTAGGCATGCCCTAGGCACACAGCCATTTTTTTTTTTCATTCTGAGATGCTTTGACTTCATAACTCTTTTTTTTTTACTTAAATAGCTTCCACATCTGAATCTGAAACTCTGACTTTAAGTTAATCGGAGTCTAACTCTAAGTTGTATGGAATCTATATCATACAAAATAATTTGGGGTTAATAATCTACAAAGATAAAAAAGCTCTAAGTATGTGTCTTATTCGTAATGGTATTAAAAAACACAGTAATGCTGTCCTCAGACATTTAAGAGTACCGGGAAAAGTATGCAGAATGAAATAAATTAAGTTTTAAGTTTAAAATAGTGGTGCTAGAAATTTAAAAAGCCAACGGAGCAAACGAGTCCTCTTAACTTGAAATGAGGGCCCAAAATAGGCTTTAGGAAAAAGAAAAATATTTTATTTTCGTTAACTTTAATTAAGAGCATGTTATAGATTTAATAGAGAAGGGAAAGAGAACAGAAAGAATGGATGAGTGGGAGAGGCAGTTTTTAATTAATCTATCAATGAAAATGGAGTGTCTCTACCATTGTAAGAAGCCCCCCGTCTAAACAGATGCTGCCTTCACTTTCGGACGTTAAAACGCGCCGCGCCAGTGGCTAGGCTACCGCTTCCATGAGCCTGCACATCTTTAAGAGGCAGCCCCCTGGATAAAGGCATTGGATTTTCTTTTTAACAAATGAAAGTTCTTTTTAAGACAAATTATGTGCAATTTTTAAAATGTGTCTGTTGCCATATGCTAGAGGCTATATATCTAGGAATATGTATTTGCATATCTATATGATCCCACTTTTTTTTAAAGAAAGTGTATAGAGATTTCACACTGATGGTTACCAAAGATTTATTTTTCTGTAGAATTTGGAGAATCCATTCCCAGACATTTCTTGGAGGGATGTATTCAAAGGTAATTTTAAATATTAAGTGATTTTTTCAAACTAAATGTGATAAAATTGAGAGTACATTCACGTTAATTATAATAAAAATTCCCTTTAGCAAAAGGAGAAAAACATAGATTAAAATGTATCTAGGGAGGCTTGATCATTAGGATTAAAGCCAAGCGAAAATTAAGGCTATCTTAACAACATTAAAAAAATTTTTTAAACGCATCTATAAAAATCCAGATAAGTTTTTAAGTATCTTCCTATAAAAATATAAGAAACAGCAGATGAATTAATGGGGGAAAAATGAACTAATATTCAGTTGTTAGCTAAGACTGATTTTTCAAAGAGGTATACATTATTTTTGAAAGGATATTGTCCAGAAATCAATATTTAAGAACTATAGTAGATTGATCAAGCTCTGTTCCACTTTTGGAGCAATGGTGGCATGACTAAGCTTGCTATTGACCAAAGTAGAATGACTCATTTATGAGGGTTTCCATGGAGCCAGCCTAAGTATCAACATGTTTCATTTAACAAATCTCAAGGCAGAAAAATACCAATGATTTAAAAAACACAAATAGTATCTTCAAGTCTATTGTTATTCACAGTTGGAAAAGATCAACACTAAATGGTGTAATTTGGGGCCTGTGAAAGGGGTAAGGAGTGCAGGGGGAGTTTGGAAACTTGGCCGAAATAATTCTCCTTAAATTCTGCCAGGAGAAACATAAATCTCTACTGTTACTCTCTTTTTTGCTTTAGCACTTCAAGAATCCTGCACTAAACTGTGCAACTTAGGAAAAATATAAAGTAGGCAGACGCTTCTGACATATAATTTGAGAAAAGTAAGCCCTCTCGTCTACCCCAAAAATATCTCTACAGCTAGTCTCAGATTTTGCACCCCATAATTAGATGCACATTCTTTCTTCGTTGTGAAGCTTTTGTGTTTGGTTGTCTTCTGCAACTGGAAAATAATCCTGGGAAGAATAAATCTACTAGTTAACATGTTAGAGAGAAGGAGTGACTAAATAAGGGAGTGAGCGGTCTGAAATCGCAGAAAAGAGGAAAAGCACTAAGCAAGGTACACCTAAGAAAAACGTCAAATACGTCTCAGTTGTTCCTAGGGCTTTGTAAATTTATGTGCATGATATTGTCAGTAATAATAAGTAATACTATTTTAATACAGTCTATGTGACAATGCGTCAATCCCCTTACTTGGGAAGCAGATTTGAAGGGAATAGTCAAAATGCTCTCAAATACTCCAAAAAACTTATCTTCCTTCATTTCTATAGACTTGAACACAAATTAGTTCACAAGTACCTATGTCTGCTAATTGAGGAAGAACATCGATTTGCCCAAAGTAATTCCGGACACTTTTGATTTTAAAAGAAGTAAATTCAGAATTTAATCTCATTCATTGCAAACTCTCATCTTCCTCTTTGACCTCATCTTTTGTTTTTTGTTTTTTTTTTTTCTTTTGAGACAGAGTCTCACTCTGTTGCCTGGCTGGAGTGCAGTGGTACAATCTCAACTCACTGCAACCTCCACCTCCTGGGTTCAAGCGATTCTCCTGCCTCAGCCTCCTGAGTAGCTGGGATTACAGGCGCCCGCCACCACACCCAGTTAATTTTTTGTATTTTTAGTAGAGATGGGGTTTCACCATGTTGGCCAGGCTGGTCTTGAACTCCTGGCCTCAAGTGATCCACCCACCTTGGCCTCCCAGAGTGCAGGGATTACAGGTGTGAGCCACTGTACCCAGCCTAACTTCATCTTTGCTCTAGTAGCAATGTGAGATGAGGCTGGTGAGGTCTCAGAAGGGACAATGCTTTACATAGCTTCTTGATATGGGCAAAGGATGCTCTATCCCAATGCCCCCTCTGGTGCTCAAAGGCTTCCACTACTGAAGCAGAGTTTCTCTATCCTGGTCTTCAGGCTTTCAGATTATTGTCTGTATTATAGACTTTAAGTGTCCATTTGGAAACTTAAAGATAAGCAATACCTCTTTAATTCCCAGCTGAATTCTCCATCACTTTATTGATTCTGAGGGTGAAAGCCCAGAGCAAGTAGTAGTAGATTATCTCCGTTAATACTGCACAAGGATTCTTCTACTACACATGCATTATCTTTCTTAAATTTATCCACAGTTAAATGGTTAGTGAGTGAAAAGTCTGGGATTTTACCCAGGTGGGACCGACTGCAGAGCCTGGGCTCTTACTTATTCCTCTGTTATAGTATCATTCAGCGGAAAAACATGCCTGATGCAGTATTTCACACTTGTCATCCCTAGCACTTTGGAAGGCCAAGGTGGGAGAATCACTTGAAGCAAGGAGTTCATGACCAGCCTAGGCAACATAGCAAGAGCTTGTCTCTAAAAAAAAAAAAAAAAAAAAGCTAGCGCGATGGCTCACGCCTCTAATCCCAGCACTTTGGGAGACTGAGGCAGGTGGATCACGAGGTCAGGAGATCAAGACCATCCTGGCTAACAAGGTGAAACCCCATCTCTACTAAAAATACAAAAATTAGCCAGGCATGGTGGCAGGCGCCTGTAATCCCAGCTACTTGGGAGGCTGAGGCAGGAGAATGAGAATGGCGTGCACCTGGGAGGCAGAGTTTGCAGTGAGCTGAGATCGCACCACTGCACTCCAGCCTGGGTGATGGAGCGAGACTCCATCTAAATAAATAAGCTACCCAAGCATGATGGTGTACCTGTAGTCCCAGCTACTCATGAGCCTGAGAGGGGAGGATTGCTTGAGCCCAAGAGTTCAAGGTTATAGTGAGCTATGATTGTGCCACTGCACTCCACCTGGGTGACAGAGCAAGACTCTGTCTCTATAAATAAATAAATAAATAAATAAATAAATAAATAAATACAAGAACAACAAAACATCATCCACTATTAACACTTCAAGTTTTTCTCTGATTAAGTTCGGTGATTGATTAATTTCCATGATTTAACAAAGGTCTAGGACACAGAAAAGCAAAGAAAAGAAGGAGAGAGAAAAAAATATATCTCCAAGAATTACTCTTAAGGGAAGACCCTAGGGAAATGCTAAAATGGGGGACATGGAAACCTTTCTGTCACTATTCAGGGATGGTATGCATTTAGGAAGACAATTCTCTATGTGTCTCTTGCATTTCTGTACTTGTAAGAACAGCCACTGATGGCCCTTGCTCTGGACTCTCTTTCACAAATGTTTGTATAGCAAACATCTTTGGATGATAGAGATAGTACCTCCCTCTAAAGAGAAGGTAGATTTGTTTACTGTCAAATATAATTTGGATAATGTCTTCTTCCAGGGCAAAAGGTAGGCAGGTTTGCTTGTAGTGCATTAAGAATGATTTAGATTTTCTAAGCTTAAGGTTCCTCAGTGGAGACACAAACCTATTATATATGCAGCATCTACCTGGGCCATTCCACTCCCCTGACTTGGGGAACAGACATGAACATGATGCTCACGATGCTTTTTGTCCTGTGAGTAATAAAGTCCTTTGTCTCTGATCCAGGAGTCTCACGTCCTCTGCCAGTATTTATGAAACTGTGGCAGGCTATCTCGTGAGTTTGCAAGTAGATTAAAATCTCAGACCCTTTACAGTTCTTAACACCCATAATATCCTGTTCTTGGCTTCATGTAGTACTTAAGATAATATAATTTTATTTTGGCCTAATAATATCTACCACAGGTTTATAAACTAAAACTAGTGTATCAGTCAGCTTAGACTAAGTTATGGTATGGTAACAAACAAACTCAAAATAGTAGTGACTTTAAACATTGGAATATTGATAAATATTTAACATTAAGCTTTCCAAGAATAAAAGCCCTGACTTACTGTATTTGCCAATTTCCATAGTGTACATATTCCCACCTTTCCCAATGTTAAGCTATTAATATGGCATCATCTAATGCAGAGTTGGGAGGAGATGAGCACAATCACATACAAGCCAGCTCCAGCACACCCATGGCTTTATAAGAACAGAGGATTGGTCAGGTGCAGTGGCTCATGCCTATAATCCCAGCACTTTGGGAGGCTGAGGCAGGGGGATCATGAGGTCAGGAGTTCAACACCAGCCTGACCAATGTGGTGAAACCCCGTCTCTACTAAAAATACAAATATTAGCCAGGCGTGGTGGTGCATGCCTGTAGTCCCAGCTCTTCGGGAGGCTGAGGCAGAAGAATTGCTTGAACCTGGGAGGTGGAGGTTTCAATGAGCCAAGATTGTACCACTGCACTCCAGCCAGGGCGACAGAGTGAGACTCTGTCTCAAAAAAATAACAATAAAAAAAGAACAGAGGTTTATTTCTTGCCAATGATACATGCTCTTTGTAGTTCAGCTTCAACCCTGAACCAGGTCATCTTTATTCCAGGATATAGGCTGAAAAAGCAGCTCTTCCCTGGGTCATGCCGTTTGTGTGGCAGAGAGAAAAGGGTAAGAGCAGAGCCATAGAATGACTCTTAGTGATTCTATTCAGGAATGGCACAAATCACTGTTATTCACATTTTATTGGTTAAAGCAGATCACTTGGCTGAGATTGAGGTCAATGGGTTGAAAAGTATACGCTGGTCAAGAAAGACCCAGTTAAGAGGGACAGCAAGATTTTGACATTAATACTATTGTGATGGTTAATTTTAGGCATCCACTTGATTGGATTGAGGAATGCCTAGATGGCTGATAAAGTATTGTTTCTGAGTGTGTACGTAAGGATGTTGCCAGAGGAGACTGACATTTGACTTGGTGGAGTGGGACAGGACGACCCACACTCAGTGTGGGTGAATACCATGTAATCAGCTGCCAGTGGTGCTAAAACAAAGCAGGTGGAAGAAAGTGGAATAAATTTTCTTGCCGAGCTTTCTGGCTCACTTTTCTTCTTCCTTTGATAGACACTTGATTCTGCTCCTCCTGCCATTAGACTCAGAATCCAGGTTCTTCAACCTTTGGACTCTGAGGCTTGCACCAGTGGTTTCCCAGGGGCTCTTAGGCCTTTGGCTGCAGAATGCAGACTGCACTGTTGGCCTCTCTGGTTTTGAGTTTTTGGACTGAGGGACTGCTGGCTTCTCTCTTTCCCCAGTTTCAGATGGCCTATCATGGGACTTCACCTTGTAATAGTGTGAGCCAATTCTCCGTAACAAACTCCCTTTATATGTACATATATCCCATTAGTTCTATCCCTCTGGAGAACTCTAACACAATTATCTATAACAATGTGCAACACATCTTATTTCTCCTTGAACCCATGCTATCCAACACAATGCTGTGTGCAGTTACTCCTCAGTTAATGAAAGACTAAATAACAAGTTAGTTAAAGAGTCTTTACTTTTATCTTTTTTTATTTTTATTTTTTTGTTTTGTTGGTTAGAGTCTTTTATAATAATGTTAGAAAGTTAGGCTAAGCTGTTTGCTGTAAGACCAGCAAACATCATAATTTGAACTTTGTTATCTTTTCCCCAGTATCTTCCCAGAGGTTTGCACAGGCCTTTCAGTGGAATGCTGCATATCTAGAGGTTAAGACCATTAACATGTTAGTATTGTCAATTTGACAAAAATTTTTTGAACCCATATTCTGAGTCAGCCATTGTTTTAGACTTGGGGATTAACAGCAATAAAAAAAAAAAAACCTTATTGCTCTTATTGAACTTAAAATCTATCAGAAGATGTATAATATGCAAATAAGCAAATACAGATAATACATCATTCTATAAGTTCTATGAATAAACAACAAGCATTTGACAAATATTTATAAACATTTATGAACTCACAAACAAGAGCATTAAGGGAGACTCCTGTATATTATTGTTTTTATTAACAATTAAATCTTCATGTAGCAGGCCAGGTGTGGTGGCGCACACCTGTAATCCCAGCACTTTGGAAGACTGAGGTGGGTGGATTGCTTGCACTCATGAGTTTGAGACCGTTGTGGGCAACATGGTGAAACCCTGTCTCTACAAGAAATATAAAAATTAGCTGGGTGTGGTGGTGCACACCTGTAGTCCTAGCTATTTGGGAGGCTGAGATAAGAGTGACAGAGGCAGGAGGCAGACAGGGCAGGTCCCTGGAAAAACCCCACCTTGAAGAAAAAAGCCTGAAACCTGCAGCCCAAAGTGAGAACTTCAACTCCTGTTTGCCCACTCTCCTCCAATTGGGTCTTTCTGAATAGTGTCCTTTTACCAACTGAATGTTACCTTTTCCAAAACTACCTATAGCCCACCATACACCCCACACCATCCTATGCCTATGAAGACCCTAGACTCAGTCAGTAGAGTGGAATGATGGCTCGATGTAGAGGAGAGGCAACTTAACTTCAGAGAGGTGGTTGGACTTTGCAGGAAGAGCCAGCTGGACTTTGGGGAGAAGCCTAACTGCCCTTCCTCTCCCCTTTCCAACTCCCCTGTCCACCGAGAACCGCTTTCATCTCTCAATAAAATTCTCCGCATTCACCGTCCTTCAATTGGCTTGTGTGACCTCATTTTTCTTGGGCACCAGACAAGAGCTCAGGACCCACTGAGTGCAGGTACTCAAAAAGGCTGTCACACTGGCCCTTGACTTCAGCGGCAGGGGGCAGTTGCCCCATGTGACAAGGAAAGGGGCCAGCTGAGCTGATAACACACCACTGTCCATGGATAGCAGAACTAAGAGAGCATTGTAAAATGTCTTCTAGGCTTCAGGGTCTTAGGCACCCCCACCTGGGCACCACCATGGACCTCACACAGAGCTTGCTCCTGCCAGTGTCTGGAACAACCCACACTCATTCCCTCATGTGTTCCTTCCCAAAAGGGGTTGAGCATGGCAGGCAGAGTAAATGTGGCACCCGTGTCTCAAGTGCGATAAAGGGGTCACAAAAAATCCTGCATCAAGAGGATGATTTGAGCCCAGGAGGCAAAGGTTACAGTGAGCCAAGATTTTGCCACTGTACTCCAACCTGGGTGACAGAGTCAGACTCTATCTTGAAAAAAAAAAAAAGAAAGAAAAAAATCAATATAAAATCTTCATGTAGCAAAGAGTATGAAGTTACACGGATTTCTTAATGTATATAAACTGTGACTTTGATAGGAATAATTACCTGCTTGTTTTTATTGTTTCTGAAGTAATTAAATCCTCATTAAATACAGAATTTGCAATGTGGTTTTACAAATAATATGTGGATTGTGCCTAACTCTCTTTATTTCTAGTTTTAAAAGTTTAAGCAGTTGCTTTTTTAAAGATTTCTGTTTCATTTTTCTTTCCAAATTTTTTCCTTTTTAGGCTCTATTTCACATTTTTACCATCTTCTCAACTTGCCCTCATTTCCAGTGATCTGAAGAATAAAAAAAAAATGTGTTCAATATGTTCTTAATTTGAATATATATTTTATCAGAAAAATACAATAAATACAAAAATTAAAATTATTTTCACTCATGTTTTCAAAAATGTTCTATTTCTTCTAAAATGTCTAGAATTATATGCCTAATTGCCAATGTAAATAATTGATATTATGCTTCACATTTCATTTTTAGATCTATTTATACTCAAATGTAAGAGTAAATATAAATTGTTTACCATTGTAGAATCTTTCTCAGGCCCAGCTACAACTATGAATTTCAGCTAGTTCCTGTGTCCCTCCAGAACTATGAACAGGAACAGAAAAAAGGCAAGCAAATAGATGCAGAGCACCCCTGGAAATCATACTTCATTATGCAAGAATTTATTGTATTCATGCTATCTGAGAGGGAGTATTTGAGAAGTTAATTACTTTGTCTTTCTCTTACTTAAGTACTTCCACTGCTCCAATTCTGCTGTCCTTTGAAGTCATGTCAATCTCTGATGTTGGCAGCAATGCAATCCACAAATATTCATAGCATTTATATATAATTGCTTTTTATTTTGAAGGCATAAATGAAACATGTGACAAGACATTTCCCTGGGGACTAACAACGTTAGTTACAAGACCACATGTTTAGAGTGTGGATGTGTTGTGCCAGTAGGGAGAAATGGCTTCTGAGTGACAAAGGTACCTGTGTGTCCTTTAATACATCTTTTTTTTATGTTTTCATAATACATGGGAACCTGTAAAGAATGGATCAACTTAATAATGCCTTGTAGACTATGGTAAAGAGTTCAGATTTTATTTTAGATGAAAAATCTTTGGAGAGTTCTGATCTTGGATTCATTTTAAAATTATTTTTCTGAATGCAACATGCAAAATGCATTGTAGGAAAGCAAAAAATAGAAACAGGGAGACCAGTTGGAAGGCTATTGCAATGGTCACTTGGAAAATGAGGATGGTTCATTAGAAGTGGCCTAATTCTGGATATATTTTGAAGGTAAAGTTCAAAGGATTTGCTGAATTGGACATGGGGTATAAAAGAGACAAGTCATTGAAGAATCCAATTTTGACTCTCACTTTCCTTTTCTAAGATAAATTTTCTTCATTTTAAAATAGGGTCATCTTCAAAATTGGGTTTTTATGTAGATTAAATGTCATAATATATGTAAAGTTATTCTTATGATGCCTGGCATATACTGATCATGTAATGAATATTCACTATTTTAAAACGTTTATTTTAGCTTCAGGGGTACATGTGCAGGTGTGTTATATAGGTAAACTTGTGTCACAGGGGTTTGTGGTATAGTCATATAGATTATTTCCTCACCCAGTCACTAAGCCTAGTACCCAGTAGTTTTTTCTGATCCTTTCCCTCCACCTATCCACCACACTCAAGTAGGTCCCTGTGTCTGTTGTTCTCCTCTATGTGTCCATGTGTTCTCATCATTTAACTCCCACTTATAAGTGAAAACATACAGTATTTGGTTTTCTGTTCCTTTGTTAGTTTGCTAAGGACAATGGCCTCCAGCTCCATCCAGTACTATGCATGGCTGCATAGTATTCTGTGGTATATAGGTACCACATTTTTTTTTTTATCCACTTTGTCATTGATGGGCATTTAGGTTGATTCCATGCCTTTACTATTGTGAATAGTGCTGCAGTGAACATACATGTGCATGTGTCTTTATGGTAGAATGATTTATATTCCTTTGGGCATATACCCAGCAATGGGATTGCTGGGTTGAATGGTAGTTCTGATTTTAGCTCTTTGATGAATCACCACACTGCTTTCCACCATGGCTGAACTAATTTACACCTCCATCAAAAGTGTATAAGCATTCTCTTTTCTCTGCAACTTTGCCAGCATCTGTTATTTTTTGACTTTCTAATAATAGATATTCTGACCAGTGTGAGATGGTATCTCATTGTGGTTTTGATTTTCATTTCTCTAATGATCAGTGATATTAAGGGTTTTTTAATATGCTTGTTGGCTGCATGTATGTCTTCTTTTGAAAAGTGTCTGTTCATATCCTTTGCCCACTTTTTAATGGGGTTGTTTGTTTTTCTCCTGTACATTTGTTTAAGTTCCCTATAGATGATGATATGAAACCTTTGCCAGATGCATAGTTTGCAAGTATTTTCGCCCATTCTGTAGGTTGTCTGTTTATTTTGTTGATAGTTTCTCTTGCTATGCAGAAGCTCTTAAGTTTAATTAGATCCAATTAGTTAATTTTTGCTTTTGTTGCAATTGCTTTTGGCATCTTCATCATGAAATCTTTGCCAGTTCCTATGTCCCAAATAGTATTGCCTAGGTTGTCTTCCAGGGTGTTTATAGTTTGGGGTTTTACATTTAAGTCTTTAATCCATCTTGAGTTGATCTGTTATATGGTGTAAGGAAGGAGCCCAGTTTCAATCTTCTGCATATGGCTGGACAGTTATCCCAGCACCATTTATTGAGTAGAAAGTCCTTTCCCCATTGCTTGCTTTTCTCAGCTTTGTTGAAGATCAGATGGTTATAGGTGTGAAGTCTTGTTTCCAGGCTTTCTATTCTATTCCATTGTTCAATACTATGCTGTTTTGTTTACCGTAGCCCTGTAGTATAGTTTGAAGTTGGGTAAGGTGATGCCTCCAGCTTTGTTCTTTTAAATGCAAAAGAACCACAATCATACCAAACACACTGTCAGACCATAGTGCAATAAAAATTGAAAATCAAGACTAAAAAAAAAATCACTCAAAACTATGTAATTACATGGAAAGTAAACAACCTACTCTTGAATGGTTTTTGAGTAAATAATGAAATTAAGTTCTTTGAAACTAATGAGAACAAAGATACAGCATACCAGAATCTTTGGAACACAGCTAAGGCAGTGTTAGGAAAGGAATTCATAGCACTAAATGCCCACATCAAAAAGTTAGAATGATCCCATATTAACAACCTAACATCACAACTAAAAGAACTAGAGTTCTCCAAACCTAGCAGAAGACAGGAAATAACCAATATCAGAGCTGAACTGAAGGAAAAACCATTCAAAAGATCAATGAATCTAGAAGTTGTTTTTTTGAAAAACTTAATAAGATATATAGACCACCAGCTAGACTAATAAAGAAGAAAAGAGAGAAGATGCAAATAAACACAATTAGAAATGACAAAGGGGATGTACTGACCCCACCAAATACAAATAACCATCAAAGACTACTGCGAACACCTGTAGGCACACAAGCTAGAAAACCTAGAGGAGATGGATAAATTCCTGGACACATATACCCTCCCGAGACTGAACCAGGAAGAAATGGACTCCCTGAACAGACCAAAAACAAGCTCTGAAATTGAATTCGTAGTGAATAGCCTGCCAACCAAAAAAAAGCCCAGGACCAGACGGATTCACAGCTGATTTCTATGAAATTCAAGAAGAAGAGCTGGCACCATTCCTACTGAAACTATTCCAAAAAATTGAGGAGGAGGCTCCTCCCCAACTTTTTTTTTTTTTTTTTTTTGGACAACGTATTTCTCTGTTGCCCAAGCTGGAGGGCAATGGTGCAATCACAGCTCACTGCAACCTCGACTTGCTGGGCTGAAGCGATCCTCCTGCCTCAGTCTCTTGAGCAGCTGGGACCACAGGGCCACATGCTGCCAAGACCAGCTCGGTCGTGGAGACCCTAACCCAGCAGCACTAGAGAAATTAAAGACACACACACAAAAATGCAGCCTGTGGAGTAGGAAATCGGGGGTCTCACAGCCTTCGGAGCTGAGAGTCTCGAACAGAGATTTATCCATGTATTTACTGACAGCAAACCAGTGATAAACATTGTTTCTATAGATAATATATTAACTAAAAGTATTCCCTACAGGAAACAAAGGAATGGGCTGAAATAAAGGGATGGGTCTGGCTAGTTATCTGCAGCAGGAACATGTCCTTAAGGCAGAGATCGCTAATGCTATTGTTTGTGGCTTAGGGATGCCTTTAAGCGGTTTTCCACCCTGGGTAGGTGGGGTGTTCTTGCCCTCATTCTGGTAAACCCACAACCTTCAGCGTGGGCGTCATGGCCATCACGAACATGTCACAGTGCTGTGGAGATTTTGTTTATGGCTAGTTTATGGCCAGATTTGGGGGCCTGTTCCCAACAACGTGCCACTATGCCCAGCTAATTTTTATTTTTGTTGAGACAAAGGTCTTGTTGTGTTGCCCAGGCTAGTCTCGAACCCCTGTTCTCAAGCAGTTCTCTGGCCTTGGATTACAGGCGTCAGCCACCACACTTGGCTAAATTACTGGGTTTTTTTTTTTAAGCCAGTCTAATTAAGTAGTGGTGGGGTTGTGATCAACTTTCTAAATTACTTTTAAGGCACCACCTGATAAAACTATGTTTCCGAAATATCCTCTTTCATTCGTCTAAATTTGTGCACATTTATATTGCTATAATCAGAATCCACTGTGCCATGATTTTCCCATCAACAACTTCCTGTCTATCTATCAGATCTTTGAAGACTAAAACACTTTCCAGTCTCAAAGGAAAAAAAAAAATCAAATATTGAAAACGATAGAAGATGGATTGATGTTTGACAAACAGGAGATACCCTTCACAAGCAGTTGCCTGTTCCACTTATTAAATCTAAATTTCCTAAATCTGAAACTGACTGTTGAGAACGACAGAACACTGTTTCATTAGCAATTCATTAATTTTTTTAAAATCTCACCTTTATGCATGAATAGATGCATAAAAATAAAAATGAATCATCTTGTCAAGAGACTAGTAATGACTTTTGCCTAACTGCTTCAGGAACCATCTCCTCTCTCTAATGAGAAAATATTTTTACACTGAACTAAAGAAACCTCATATTGGGCAGGGCTTATATATGATTCACACCAATGCACTGGAAAATTGGACCTAGACCATGTTGTCATGATATGTTTTATAATTAGTTGAGTCATAAATAATTCTTCATATTGGAGTTCTGAATATCTTCTTCCAATACATAGAACTAACGTTGTCTTTTTAAAGAGATGGGAAATTATAAAGCCCACTAAAACTTAAAACTGGTTTCTTAGTTTTAGTAGTCCTTTTATGAATTATGCAATTCAAAGAGGATTTGCAAGGTGAGGATAGTTTATCAAAGTAATTAAACTGATGTGGTCATCAAAATGGTTGCCACAATAGTCATTAGTGATATAGTTCTAACTGGAGAAGGAAAAACTTTAAACTTTGAGAATCACAAAAGCAGCTGGCCCATTTGGCTAGTAGTCCAATTCAACCATGTAAGGAAAATACATTGGTAAAAAAAAAAAAGTACTAAATTCTCAGGTAGACACACCAAAAAGAATGACACATGTTATCCAAAGAACAACTCTTAACAGCCCATAAGACAGACACAACATCTGTAGAGAGGGAAAAAACAAAGATATATTCAAAATGTCACAGCCCTTTTAGAAGACAATTTGGTGATTTCTTATAAAACAAAACATATTCTTATTATAATTTATCAAACACATTTCTCTACCTCTAAGGAGTTGAAAACATATGTGCACACAAAAACATGTGCAAGGGTGTTTTTAGTGGCTTTATTCATAATTACCAAAATAAACAACCAAGACATCCTTTAGTAGGAGAATAAACTGTGGTATAGTCAGACAATGGAATATTATTCAGCACTGAAAACAAATGAGTTATCAAGCCATGAAGAGCCATGGAGGACACTTAAATGCATATTACTGAGTCAAAGAAGCCAATTTGGAAAGGTTACATACTATATGATTCCAATTATATGACATTATGGAAAAGGTGAAACTATGAAGGTAGTTAAAAGACCAGTGGTTGCTAGAGGTTAAGTAGGCAGAGAGGGATGAATGGTGGAGCACAGAAGATTTTTAGGGAAGTGAAAATACTCTGATTCTTAACGATGGGTACATGTCATTAAACATTTGTCCAAATCCACAGAATGTACAATATCAAGAGTGAATGTCAATGTTAACTGTGGATTTTGGGCGATAGTGATGTGTCCGTAGGTTCATCAATTATAACAAACATACCACTCTAGCAGGGAATGTTGATAATGGGAGAGAATATGCATGTGTAGTGGGGCAGGAGGTTTTAGGTTATCTTTGCACTTTCTTTGTAATTTTGCTATGAACCTAAAACTTCTCTTAAAAAATAAAGTATTTTTAAAAGATACATTTGAAAAGAATCACGAGTGATGTATACTTTAATCTATTTTTAAATGATAGTAAAGAGTTCTGTAATAATGAAGAATATTGAATTCCATGTTCCATTGCATTTGGTCACACTAAATTTACCTTATTTATACGTATATAATATATTATGTCTAACTCTATCAAATCACTTATACTGTTTTATAAATGTTGATTTTTATTTGTTTCCTCCACCAGATTGTGAATCACTCATTAAAATAAAGAACATTAAGAGAGGTTCTGGTAGAGATGTAAACAGTTTAGTTCTGAACATATGCCTCCAGAATCCAAGTAGAGTTGTTAAAAAGGGATTGGGATACTGAAATCTAAATGTTAGAATTGGGATGCATGAGTCTTGATATTAGAGGATAAATATGGGTTGAGGAAATGAATCATGGTAGGTGGAAGTAATTGGGACTACCTAGAGGAGAGAATGTAGGAGGCTAAGAGATAGTGGCTCTGGGTTGGATTCTAGAGAATTCTGGCATTTAGAGGTAAGATGCAAACAGCAAACAGAGAACAGGAGTGGCCAGTGATGTAGAAGGAGAATTAAGAGCGTGTGGTGTGTTTCTAGAGTACTGGGAAGATAAAAATATTCCAAAAAGGAATACGCAGTAGAGAGGGTCAAATATTGCTGGGAGGTCAGGTAAGATTAAAACAGAAGAACATGTCCACTGGATTTGAAAAAAATGTTCACTTTTGTGACCCTGACAAGAGCAGTTTCAGCAGACAGATGTATTTAAAGGTAGAATGGGCCAGGCACAGTGGCTCACACCTGTAATCCCAGCAGTTTGGGAGACCGAGGGATCACCTGAGGTCAGGAGTTCGAGACCAGCCTGGCCAACATGGTGAAACCCCATCTCTACTAAAAATACAAAAAATTAGCCAGGCGTGGTGGCACATGCCTGTAGATCCAGCTACTTGGGATGCTGAGGCAGGGGAATTGTTCGAACCCGGGAGGCGGAGGTTGCAGTGAGCAGAGATTGTGCCATTGCACTCCAGCCTGGGAGACAGCAAGAGTCTGTCTCAGGAAAGAAAAGAAAAGAAAAGAAAAGAAAAGAAAAGAAAAGAAAAGAAAAGAGAGAGAGAGGGAGGGAAGGAGGGAAGGAAGGAAGGAAGGAAGGAAGGAAGGAAGGAAGGAAGGAAGGAAGGAAGGAAGGAAGGAAGGAAGGAAGGAAGGAAGGAAGGAAAAGTGAGGCAGCATTCACAGATAAGGAGAACAGAGAGAGATAGGGGAAGTTGGAGGAAGGTACATGAGGCCAATTTTTGTGTGTGTGTGTGTGTGTGTGTATGATCATATTAGTATCTTGATGGAAATGATACAACAAAGAGAAACTAATGAAGCACAAAAGAGAGAGTAAAACCCAAGAAGAAAAATCGTTGAGTAAGAGAGAACACAAGAGACTTCATTCACAAGTAGAGACATTGGCCTTGGCTAGGAGAGATACTTTTGTCCATTATGACAAGAGGGAAGAAGAAAATACAAAAGAATTGTAGAATTAAATTATAAAGCAAAATGAGAATGCTTTACATTAATAACTTCTATTTTCTTGAGGAAGTGTGAGGAAGGTAGTTAATTGAGAACAAATTGGGTAGGGCACACTGGCTCATGCCTGTAATCCCAGCACTTTGGGAGGCTGAAGTGGGCAGATCACTTGAGGTCAGGAGTTCAAGACCAGCCTGGCCAACATGGTGAAAACCCATCTCTAACAAAAAATACAAAAATTAGCCAGGCATGGTGGCATGTACCTGTAATCCCTGCTACTCGGGAGGCTGAGGCATGAGAATTGCTTGAACCCAGGAGGTTGTAGTGAACCAATATTGCACCACTGCACTCCAGCCTGGGTGACAAAGTAAGACTCTGTCTCAAAAACAACAACAAAAAAGAAAACGAGAGAGAACAAATTGGCAGAGTAGGTATGAAATAGTCATCTGTAAGAAGAGAAGAGTAATATTACTAGAGACGTGTAGTAGGATTTCTGGTGTTAAGTACTCACCTGACATGAATAGTCGTGAATTGAGGTGAAGTTAGTCAGTACAGTTGGGTGATTTTCTCTTGCAATATTCTGCTATTCAGCTAGAGGCAGAGAAGACAAATAGTTGGGTTCAGCTTGGGCTGAGGTTTTGCCAGGCAATTATAAGTAGTAGAGAATAGGGTGGAGAAGATTTTACTAGGGAGAAAATTTAATGATGGACCATGAAATCTAAGCACCTTCCTAGGTGAATATAGAAGGGAATAGATGGATACCAACAAAATGGTAGAATCTATAGTTTGGAGGCCTCAAAATACTGGAAGAATTGCATCGGGGACGTACTAAGGTAAGCAAATGGAAAGATGGAAGGTGGTGGTTGGAGAGTCAGATGTTTGAAATCAAGATTTTGGAGAAGGTTACATTTATGGTGTTGTCAAGCACTGCAGGGACAGAAAGTTGTCTGCTACCACCTAATGCTTAATAACAAACCACACCAAAACTTAATGCTTAAAACAACAATCTTTTTTTATTTCTCATATCTCTGGGTAGTTTGGTAGTTCTGTTGACCTGGTCTGGAATTGGTCAATCACAGCTGGGCTCACTCATGTTTTCTGTGGGCAGCTACAGATGTGCTTGTGGCTAACTGGTTCAGGATGGCCTCAGCTGGGAAGATCACATATGGTCTCTCATCCTCCAGCAGGCTAGTCTATACTTGTTCTGAGGTGGTGGCAGAGGTCTGAGAGAGAGAGAGAGTGGATGCATGATCTGGCTCTCTTGAGGCCCAGACTTAGAATTTACATATTGTTGCTTCTACACTATTCCATTGGCCAAAGAAAATCACAATCCAGACCAGACTCAAAAACTAGAAAAACTGACTGTCTTGACCAAAT
Organism: Theropithecus gelada; assembly: GCF_003255815.1. Lineage (NCBI taxonomy): Eukaryota > Metazoa > Chordata > Mammalia > Primates > Cercopithecidae > Theropithecus > Theropithecus gelada. The sequence continues at coordinate 88,750,738 of NC_037676.1, forward strand.
AAATAAAGGGTATGAATACAGAGAAGGATGGGAAAACTGGTCATTTTGTACTCAATCTATGGCAACAAGATCTAGGATGTAATCGTGTTATTGAACGTCCTCACCCTCTTCCTATTATCACCACTATGAATACATTCATGAACAGATTACATTTGCATGGCACTTTTGAGTTTGAAAATCTTTTGTGATTATTTGATTGATCTTCACTACAACAAGCATTTAACCCCACTTTACAAAGGAGAGGCATTTAGAAGTTTTATACTGTGGAGGGAACATGATCAGATTTGCATATAGAAAGCGGACCCTGGAAGATAGGTGTAGGATATGTGGGGAAGGTAAATAAGAAAGGAGAGCAGTTGGAAGGCTATTGAGTAGTTCTGTGGATAAATACTAAGAGTCTGAACTTAGGCAGTAGACATAAAAAGCAAATGACAGATTTCACCTGGGTGCAGTAGCACACACTTGTAGCCCCAGCTACTCAGGAGGCTGAGGCGAGAGGATCATTTGAGCCCAGGAGTTTAAGGCCAGCCTGGGCAACATGGTGAGACACTGTCTCCAGAAAAAAATGGAAATGATAGATTCCAGAAATATGTAGGAAGATAGAAAAAAAAAAAAAAAACAGGATTAGTATATTAGTAGATGCAGTATATGCAGACAAGGAAAGGAGAGAATTAATATTGAATTTTAGGTTTCTAACAGGGGCATGTGGATGGATCCTCAAGACAGGGAATTGAAGATGATCGGCCAACTTCAGGCATAGGCATAGACTAGTGAGTTCAGATTTGGATATACGAAGGTAGAGGTTCCTGGAGGACTTATGCAGATATCAAATTGGCTTTTGGAAATATGAATCTGAAACCCAGGAGCACACAGGGTTCATATACAGTTTATAAGTGGAGACCACCGTAATGAAGGTGGTTGTGGAGATAAATATATGGAACCAATTTATCAGGAAAGGGGTTATAGGAAGGAAAGAATTAAAGCTCTAAAGAGTTTATAAGGTGAAGAGAATTTAAAATGGAGCCCCAAGGAGGCCAAGGCAGGAGGATCACTCGAGCCCAGGAGTTCAAGACCAGCCTGGGCAACATAGGGGGACCTCGTCTCTATAAATAATAATAATAATAATAAATTATCCAGGTGTAGTGTGTGCCTGCGGTCTCGACTACTTGGGAGACTGAGATAAGGTGGGAAGATCACTTGAGCCAGTTGAGGCTGCAGTGAACTGTGACTGCACCATTGCACTACAACCTGGGTGATGGAGTGAGACCCTGTCTTCAAAAAAAAAAATGAAGCCCCAGGGAACATCTACCCAGAAGTGGTGGTCTGAAAAAAGAAGGGAATATGATCATAAAGGAGATGAAACAGGAGACAATAGAGAGTAACATGAAGAAAACCAAAATAGAATGATACAGAAACCAAGGAAAAAGGAAGACACCAGGAGAGCTTGTTAAAAATGTAAAATACAGCTTATGTAAAATAAAAACTAGTAAGTGCCTAAGACGTCATCACTATGAAGGACAAAGTTCACCTGAATTAAGGTGAGGACAGTAAAGTGTTTTGAGGAGGGGCCTGGTTGTAGGACTTGTGAATCTCTTATAAGTAAAGAACACTGTAGAAGTGACGCAGCTTGACTTTTGAGGCTACGAGGGAAAAGGCAGGATAGCTTCTGCCTTAGTTGCTGGGATGCTTATCCTTGGGGTCCTGCGAGCTTCTGTGGAAGAGGCCTAACTACCTGAGGCTGTCATAACATGAGGAAGCCCAAGCCACGTGGAGAAGCTGTGTATAAATGCTCTGGTCAATGATTCTGGAGGGATTAAGGTCCCAGCAAAAAGCCAGCATCAATTTGTCTCCTGGTGATTCCAGCCTCCAGCCATCAGGTCACCCTCAGCTTTCAAGTCTCCTTGGTTGAAGTTCCAGATACTGGGAAGCAGAGACAAGTCATTCCCCTGAGCCCTGTTTTTGTTTCTTACCCACAGAATCCATGGCCATAAGGAGCAGTGTTGTAAGCTACTAAATGTTGGTGCAATTTATTACACAGCAATAGTAACTGTAACATCACTGAAATATATTACATCTCCAGAGGGAAAATATGTAATTTTTATGATACAACAATTTTTAAAGGATGTTAAATTGCAAAATATCTTCCCAACTCAAGCTCTAATCTTTCCAAGTTTTGGGCATAGATAAAACTCAAATCGGCTGTATCTTTTCACACGTTTCCCAGGATTTACAAGAAGTAGCTCTTACTATAATTTCCTGTTACCTAATCTCCAAAGCCTATCTTAAATGCTATCTTCTCTCTGAAACCTTTAGTGACCACTTTTGATAGAAGTCATCATTCATTTCTATAAACTCCACCACCTTTTTTTTTTTTTTTTTTTGGTAAGAAACATATAGCCTATCCTGTCAAATAGATCTAACAAATCTGGGGACACATTTATGTTTCTTTGTATCATACAGATTAACGATCACAGGACACTGTCTATAATAGGTGGTCAATAAATATCTGTTTATCTATTGATGATTATTAACCATTAATGCAAATATTATTACTGGATTTTAAAGCTGATTGTTTTTTCTTGCAACTTAATAAAATTTACTCTTCTTGCTTTTAAAGAAAGAGATTGTGTGCATAGTCATCATATATAGTATACATCCTCTTAGTGTCTTCAAAAGTTACTTTTGTTAATAGAATATTATTTTCACTTTGATTATGCCACCTAAAGAGGCATGTATTTAAAGGATGGTGGTGTCCATGCTAATAAACGCAGTCACACAACATGTTGAGAAACATTGGGCCAAGTTGTTGTTTTGTTTCGTTTTTCCCTGTTTTCCTTTTTAGAGACAGGGTCTCACTCTGTCGTGCAGGCTGGAGTGCAGTGGTGCAATCACAACTCACTGCAATTTGGACCTCCAGGCTAGAGTGTTCCTCCCACCTCAGCCTTCGGGGCAGGGTAGCTGGGACTACAGACCACCATGCCTGGCTAATTTTTTGTAGAGACGGGGTTACATCATGCTGCCCTGGCTGGTCTGGAACTCCTGGGCTCAAGCGATCCGGCCACCTCGGCCTCCCACAACGTTGGGATTAGAGTCTTGAGCCACCACGCCTGGCCTGGACCAAGTTTTTATTCACTCAAACAATTTTCTAAGAATGGAAAAGGAAATTGGGAGAGGAAGGAAGACTGACTCAGCGGGAGGCTGTTTGTTAATTAGTAAACAAGTGCTGTATACATATTGAGCCAAGTGGCTGCTTTTCAAAAAAGCAAAGTACATGAGAAATCTCAGCTGTTTCCTGAAAATATGCTCACTTACACTTCCCCGATGGAGACATGTTTTATTATCTGTGAGAACTGAGGAGTTTGTTTATCAAGAAGAAAGAGACAAAATGGGATTGGGGGTGGGGTGAGGAAGTTGGAGAGTCATCTCAGCAGCCGGCTGGAGAGAGAAAGTGTTTGTCGCTGAGGCTTGTTCAACACAAGCAAGCAGATAGCATATTCTTCTTACCAAAAGAACGGTTATTCTTCATTCTTGGAAAATTTGCAATATCAGAGTTGAGGGCAGAATTTGGGTGGGGACTGGGTGGGAAGTCAGGGACAGTTGTTTTCCAGATATGTTTAAAATGTAGACATTCTAATCAAGGACTGTCTGGATCTCCAGGACTCTTACACTGTTCAAAGTCCATGACTGTATCACCAAGTTCATGGCCTTTTGTTTATTTATTCAATAAATATTTACTGAGAACATACGAAAAGCCAGACATTGTTCGAGATGCTGAGAACACAGCACTGGGGGAGAAAAACCAGATTAAAGTCTCTGCTCTAAAGGAATTTATTTACATTTTACTGGAAGGGGCGGGAGACAGACAATAAGCAAATAAATACAATTTTCAGATGATGATAAGTATCATGAAGAAATTAAACCAGAGTAATGTAATGGAGATTGACCTTGACATTCAGTAAAATGAAATCCTCTTCAAGGTACCAGACTGGCTCCATTGAGTTCTGACCCATTGGAGCCCCTATAGGAATTAGAAGACAATGCATTCATCCTTATTGGACAATCGCTCTCTGAAGTCTCCTAACTAGTCCTAGACCTCCTTGACTATAAGAGGTTCTTTAGGAGCCAGAAGGAGGAATGTTGTCCAGCAACTCTGAGCTGCTATGAAATTATAGGCCTCTTTCAGCAGACACTCCTTGATTGAAATAATGGCTCCCTCCAAGCGTGCACTGATTTATGGTCTGCTGGATTATTCTTCTTGATTGCTTTAATGTTGTTGATATCAGATTCCATTTAGCTTTGAGCCTCCTCTTCTTTCTCTACTGCCATCCCCAGACTATCCCGCTTGCTTTCTGTTGCAAGTCAAGCTTGCCTAATCCTCCGCAGGGCCTAACCCTGCCTAGCTGTTGTGAGTTGGATGGAACACACTGCTAACATGGCCCACAATGATGACATCCATGATAAACCTGGTTTTTTGCTTTCCTTGTGTCAGCACGATGATTTTGGCCAACATGTCTATTCTTACAAATGTTGCAGCAATGCCTTCTAAATCTATACTACGCGGAATGTTTTGCCAACTGAAGTTAAGAGGTTATTATTTGAACACTTGGTGGTAGGTCATCCTGAATAAGATATCTAAACACTGGGCCTGCTAATTGGCAGAGGAAAACTCAGTGCATTACAAAAAATATCAACAGTCTGAGAGGTATAACTGTGGGCACAAGTAGAGGAAGTACAGGCAGCTGTGGGAATACCTAGTTAAGACCTGTTAGGTCAAGGGCGTGGCCACCCTACCAAAGAGTATAGGATTCCCTGAAATAGCTAAGCAGCTTCTCATTCCAAAACCATTTGCCTGGGGTGCTGAGAAAGACATTCCAATAGACAAGATGAAAAGGGAATTTATTTGAAGGATACATGGAAATCTTACATAATCCAACTGTAAATGCTGCCACTAGGCCTCATAAATGTTGAAAAAAATCTTCAGACAAGCTACTTTCTCTGCTTTTTCTTTCAGGAAACATGATTTCTTTTCTGCATCCCTCTGTACTTGAATTTCATTCTGCTTCATGTAGCCAGACTTCTTTTACCAGGCTCTCTCATTTCACTTCCTGGGTAAACTTGAGCTTAACGTGAGCCCCTGCCCTGCTGTGAAGCAATTTGGTTCAGACTTGACCAGATGTACAGCTCCAGCCCACCACTGATTACCAAGTCAAACTCTATGGCTTTTAGTTCAAATTCTTGTGAAAGAGAATCTAATTGGCTCAAGTGAGCTTAGGGTTGTTTTTCCCTGGGTCGTTTTTCCACTTACCTGTGACTAGCCATTGGGGCTAGAGAATTTATAATCCTGTGCTACAAACAATAGCCATGTGTGTGGTTTGGAGAACATTTTCTTAGATGGTGAATAGGAAGGAAATGATCAGCATTCAGGTACAGTGAAGCTATAAAGTCTAGCCACCACCCACAACTACCAAAGAGGCCACTCTTTTCAGGCCAACTGCTTGATAGGTGGTAGTTACCATAAAGATTCTGATGCCTCTAAGTTTTTTTAGTTTTTTTTTTTTTTTTTTGGAGATGGGGTTTTGCCATTTTGCCCAGGCTGGTCTTGAACTCCTGGACTCAAGTAATCCATCCGCCTTGGCCTCCTAAAATGCTGAGATTACAGGTGTGAGCCACCACACCCAGCCACCTCTAACTTATATGAATGTTGGAATTGCTCATTGTTGGGACAGAATGTACTTCTAATTTGTCCACTTTCCAAAGGAAATTAAATTGAAGGCATGCTAAAGATAAACATTTTGTAAATCTTGATCTAACAGAATTAGCATAACAAAGCAAGAACTTGTGAAGTGATAGTGAACAACAATGTAAATAAAAAATAGTTGATGGTTTCCAGCTTCATCCATGTCCCGGCAAAAAACACGAACTCATCCTTTTTTATGGCTGCATAGTATTCCATGGTGTATATGCGCCACATTTTCTTTATCCAGTCTATCATTGATGGGCATTTGGATTGGTTCCAAGTCTTTGCTATTGTGAATAGTGCTGCAATAGACATACGTGTACATGTGTCTTTATAATAAAATGATTTATAATCCTTTGGGTATATACTCAGTAATGGGATTGCTGGGTCAGATGGTATTTCTGCTCAGCAAACTGACACAGGAACAGAAAACCAAACACCACATGTTCTCACTCATAAGTGGGAGTTGAACAATGAGAACACATGGACACAGGGAGGGGAACATCACACACTGAGGCCTGTCGGGGGATGGGAAGATAGGGGAAGGATAGCATTAGGAGAAATACCTAAATAGCTAATGTAGATGACAGGTTGATGGGTGCAGCAAACCACCATGGCACACATATACCTATGTAACAAACCTGCATGCTCTGCACACATATCCCAGAAGTTAAAGTATTAAAACAAAAAAATAGCTTATAAGAGGCTAAAAAGGGGAGTCAGGCTTCCTTGCACTTGCACATGCTCCCTAGCATGAAAAACTGAAGTGTTCTCTCTAGCATGCCTTTCCCTTTACCATCTACTTGGCAAAGTCTTATTCATTCTTCAAGAACTATTATAGATTAACCATCACTTCTTGTAGAATGCCTTTTCTTACAGGGCTTACTTTCCTCCCTAATAGGCAAAAAGGATTTCTCTTCTTTTGCCACAGACATTTAGATTGAATTTCTGTAGGGCAGAAACCTTGTTTTATTCTTCTTTGAATGCCCCTCACCATACACTACAAAATTTACATGGATTTTTAATGAATACCTATTGATTAAAATCATATAACCAAATGGATGTGGTTAACAACCTCACTTTACACAGAAATTAGGCCAATATACTATAGATAAAGGCTCTAATGAAGTGCTGCACACCTAATTTTAGACAACACACATCACCTACACTATTCCCATTATTTCATCCAGTTGACAGATATATTATTAAGAGAATAATTCTTATATTTGTCTTACCACAAAGAGTGCAGGTGTTTGTACTCAATAGGATCAAAATAATACAGGATAAAATGAAAATTGTATGAGAAAGTAATTATTATTTCACTCAAGTAATATTTATAGTGTACTTACTTTGTGCCACACATTAGCTATAAATGTTGTATACTAAAGCAGAAAGTGGAGAATGTAAGCTAAGAACTTGCTAAAGTAAACATGTTATATAATCATCAGATAATAATTCATACTGAATAAAGGCTAAAAGAAATTATTACAAACTCTGATAGAACTATTCACTTCTATTTTGCAACAACAATGTGCTTATAAATTATTTGTTGAATATCTGCCTGTTTTTCTCCCTGGGCTATAAGCTCCAGTGGAGCCTAGTCCATGTCTAACTTGTCAGTATTCTACTCGTGGTGTGTAGCACAATGCCAGCACATAATCAAGTATTTAATAAGCGTATGCTGAATAAATAGTGAATAGATGGATGTATAGGAAGAAAAACAACACCAAAACTTGCATTTAAAAAAAAAATCCCCAAATAGGAAGAATTATAAAAGGTAATATCAAGCTATCCTTTATTGAAGACAATTTGAGAAAAGCAAGTTGTTCAAGAATGTGAGTCTTTAAAAGTAAATTTAAAGAATAATTTGAAGGCTAAATTTATATTGGACTTTGGCAAAGACCAACAAGCTCAATAATTTAGTAATTTGCTTAACAACTAGATGTTGAATCCATACAAAGTGCCAGACATTGTACTGAGTGCTAAAATGCAGGAGAGAATAAGATAAATTTGATCTCTGTTCACATGGAGCTTACAGGAATTCAGAAGATACTAGAAGGTTCATAGATTATTTTCCTAACATGTAAAATAAAGCAAAACTCTAGTATAAAAAAAATGCATATCTGATCAAAAAATACCTATTAGATCTTTGATAATATTTGGACAAATATACTCACTGGTGCCACAGTAGATTCTATGGTTTCCTGTACAGTCTGTGACTGTTCATACTATTACTCCTTGTTGGAATCTTTTCCCACCTAAGCCCCTCTTTTACTTGTCTAAATCACCCATTTGGCCAGGGTGGTGGCTCACACCTGTAATCCTAGCACTTTGGGAGGCCGAGGGGGACAGATCACTTGATGCCAGGAGTTCAAGACCAGCCTGGCCAACATGGCAAAACCTTGTCTCTACCAAAAATACAAAAATTAGCTGGGCATGGTTGTGGACACCTGTAGTCCTAGCTGCTTGAGAATCACTTAAACCCAGGAGGCAGAGGTTGCAGTGATCTGAGATTGTGCCACTGCACTCCAGCCTGGGTAACAGAGTGAGACTCTGTCTCAAAAATAAATAAATAAATAAATAAATAAATAAATAAATAAATAAATAAAATGAATCACTCAACTTTCAAATTTATGAGTCATAGACATAGTCTCCCACCAGCCCCTCCACATCCCCTTAGCTACCATAAGTTTCGTGTACATACCCCATTGTGAGTTTACCATAGTATATTGAAATCATGATTTGTTTGCCTGTCTCTTTTCTGAACTCTAAGCTCCTTGAGGGCAGAGGCTAATTTTCATTGATTTTTGCGTGTATAATGTCTGGTATATAACAGAGGATCAATAAATGTATATGAAGTTGAACTGAAGTCTGTATGTTTTCTCTTTAGAAACTTATATCTGCCTAATATAAGAGCAAGGGCTTCACCTGATATCCTATATTTCTAAAATTTCTTTAAAAGACATTCTACAATCTAAGTCATCAAGAAAGTTCATCACTGAAAGCATTCACAAGCCTGAATATCTCTTCTCCTCTCCTCTCCTCTCCTCTCCTCTCCTCTCCCTCTGCTCCTCTCCCCTCCCTGTCTCTTCTTCCTTTCTGCCTTTCTCTTTCTTTCTCTTTCTCTTTCTCTCTCTCCTTCCTTCCTTCTTTCCTTCTTTTTCTTTCTTTTCTTCTTTCTGGGTCTTGCCCAGCTGGAGTACAATGGCACAATAATCATGGCTTACTGCTCACTGCAGCCTTGACCTCGGTTCAAGCAATCCTCCCACCTCAGCCTCCTGAGTAGCTGGGACCACAGATATGGGCCACCACACCTGGCTAATTTTTTGTAGAGATGGGCCTCTCTATGTTGCCCAGGCTAGTCTTGAATTCCTGGGGCTCAAGCCATCCTCCCACCTCTGTCTCCGAAGGTCCTGGAATTACAGGTGTAAGCCACCACACTCAGCCCATTATTTTTTCTTCTTACCCGTAGCTCAAATCCACATGAAAATTTGAGGCAGAGATCATCACTGTCTTTACAGTCCTGATCATGTAGAACCTATTTACATTTTTATACCTTAAATGCTTAAATAATTATACATTAGAAAGTCAGGCCTCTTTCTTGGCAAGCTCAGTGTTAGAAGGAAACATTCTCTGGTACCACTATTGCTCCTGGAATAGTAAAACAAGATGAAAAAAAGCAAAAGGAGATGTAAATACATGAGAATAGGCCGGGTACAGTGACTCATACCTGTAATTCCGGGTACAGTGACTCATACCTGTAAGCACTTTGGAGGCAGAGGCTGGCGTATCACCTGAGGTCAGGAGTTCAAGACCAGCCTGGCCAACAGGATGAAACCCCATCTCTATTAAAAATACAAAAATTAGCCAGGTGTGGAGGCGGGTGCCTGTAATCCTAGCTACTCAGGAGGCTGAGGCAGGAGAATCACTTGAACCCGGGAAATGGAGGTTGGAGTGAGCCACGATTGTTCTATTGCACTGCAGCCTCAGCAACAGAGCAGAACTCTGTCTCCAAAAAAATTTAAAAAGATTTTAAAAAAGAATATCTGCCATATATAAATGTTGTCTGTGACTGGGCACCTCACAAACACAGTGAGTTCACCTCATTGATTAATTACTATTTGAGCATCTCTGCGTTATCTATGTCTATTGCCACAATAATGCTTGATAACAAACCATCCCAAACTCAGTTCCTTAAAATAATAAAATTATTTAGTTCACTAGATTTTAAATGGGGCTAGCTGGAAAGTTTTTCTGACCTAAGCTGGATGTCCTCACATATCTGGGGCTGACTGGCTGTTGGTTGATCTAGGATGGCCCTGGCTGGGATGTCAGGGGTAACTCTGCTTTCTTCCACATCCCTCTCGCATCCTTCCTGCAGGCTAGCCCAGAAGATGTATGTTCTCACAGCATAACAGAGGAAAATAGTGGCCAGGCCCAGTCATATAAGAGTGCAATGAAAAAGCCCATGCCCTCTTCAAGCCTCTGCTAACATCTTTTTTTTTTTAATTGAGACAGAATGTCACTCTGTTGCCCAGGCTGGAATGCAGTAGTGAGATCTTGGCTCACTGCAACCTCCGCCTCCTAGGTTCAAGCGATTTGCCTGCCTCAGCCTCCCGAGTAGCTGGGATTACAGGTGCGTGCCACCACACCTGGCTAATTTTTTGTATTTTTTGTAGAGATGTGATTTCACCATGTTGGTTATGCTGGTCTTGAACTCCTGACCTCAGGTGATCCACCCGCCTCAGCTTCCCAAAGTGCTGGGATTACAGGCATGAGCCACTGCACCTGGCCTGGTAACATCCTATTGACCAAAGCAAATCACATGCCCAAGGCCAGAGTAGGGACTGGTTCGCGGGACAGGGGACACTTTAAAGTTATAAGACAAACATTGTGATTTCATGGAGGAAATTAAGTGGGGTCATTAACACAACCAATCTGTGGGACATCTGGATTCCTAAACCTACTATGATACTAAACTTTAACAGCCTGTTCGGGAGAAATAGCATAACATTTCCATATTATAAATTCCAGATACTTCAGAAAGTAGAGTAGTCTAAAAAAATGTAACACAGTGTTTAGAAGTTTGGAATTTTTATTTAGAATTTGGCACCTAGTTTTACAAAACTATAGATTTTTTTAAAATATGGATTCAGCATCTGAGGTCCACTCATCAAATATAAGAGTGAAAATAAGCTATGCAATAATAGCAATTGTAAATTGCAACTAATTTTGTTGAACCCCTCAAAGTGAACTGATAAGGCAGATAATATAGAGGATTCACTAGAGAAGGAAATAGGAGGTAACATAGCAAAATTCAGCCTACAAAGATAGTGTGTACATGTGCAGACACACACAAGAAGGCTGTAGCCAAATCCTCCAAGCAAATCTTTTAAAAAGTTACTGGAAAAATTGAACCTAGCAGCATTTTAGGAGAATAATTCTACTGGTTGGTATTTTTCAGGCAGCAAAAAAGCCATATGTAAGTAATTTCAGCTGATACAGGGGATATATGCAAAATAGTCTCTCCACAGTCATATGACCAGGTCTCCTGAAAGACTGGAATGACATTCAGGATGCACTGATGCTCCAGAGCTTCACAACTACAGTAATCAGCATGGGAATCCCATTTGTCCTATCATCTCTCACAGCAATTACCTTTTGCTCTCTATTTTTGCTACTCTTCCATATTTGTGGCTAAATGTATCTCTGCTTCTACAGTGTCTGTTTCTGTTTTACCACCACTTCAATCTAACTGTTTTTACTGTTACCCCATGGCTTCTGATTATTGCTTCTCTCTCTTTGTTTCCATGCCAGTCTGTTTTCCATATCTCATTCTGAGTGTCTGATACTGCCAGACTGTCAACTTCCAGGAGAGGGTTGGCAAGCTCTTCTCCCAGGCCCTGTGTTAGGCAACAGGCTGGTTTTCTAAATGAACATCTTTGGGTCAAGAACTCATCACTGCTCTGCTCAGCTGTTGTTAGTGTTGGTGTTATTGGGCAAAAAGGAATTCCAGAGATGGAGGACTACAGGGACTTGGAGGTCTCTCAGATGAGGATGATCTAGCTGTCACGTGCTTTCCATAGACTGTTTAATATAAAAACCACGACAAACAAGAAAAGACTAATCTAGGAATGCAAGGATAAATCATTATGAGGAAACCTATCAATATAATACAACCTATCAATGAATAAAAAGGGGAAAATTATACATCATTTGAAAGAGGTTGCAAAAAAGCAATTGAAGTGCTAATATAGATTTAATATTATTCAATATAGTTTTTCTAGCCAAATTTTTAATCTGGTGGATCTATACAAAGAAAAATATAACATTTTGCTGGGGAAATATAAGTGGATGTAATAAATGCCAAGACTACTATGTTTTATAATGAAGAGGCTGTTAGAAGTGATAGTGAAGCCAGGCATGGTGGCTCACATCTGTAATCCCAGTACTTTGACAGACTAAGGCAAGAGGATCATTTGGGTCCAGGAGTTCAAGACAAGCCTGGGCAACATAATGAGACCTCACCTCTACAAAGAAATAAAAAAATTAGCTAGGTATGCTGGTGCATGCCTGTGGTACCAGCTACTCAGGTGGCTGAGGTGGGAGGATTCCTTGAGAGCCCAGAAGGCTGAGGCTGCAATGAGCTATGATCGTGCCACTGCAACACTGCACTCCAGCCCTGTCACTAAAAACAAAAAGAAGTGATAGTGGAATAATTAAGGTGGTATTACAGGACACAGACATACTTAAATCTAGTTGTGGTCCAGACACTTCTTCTTCCTGAAAGGTCCCTGAGGAATATAAACAGATGACAATGACAATGACAAAGATGAGCAAAGTAATACTTAATTATTAAGGGCCGTCATCGTGATACTAATTCCCAAATATTTTCTGTTTCCCACAGCTTGGACTACCAATAATGTTGCATTAAAGGAAAAAGTAAAAAGAGCAATGAGGAGTGGAAAAATGGAGAGAGAGAGAAAAAAGAACAGTAATGGTATCTAGGCCTGCTCAAAGGAAACTGTGTACACTGACCTTTGAACACACTGTCACCATTTCTGCTCATGAATATGGCCCACTCAGTGTCCTGAAACCCCACGAAACACATTAGCTGCTTTATTCAGGATCACGAGGAAGGAAGGGAGAGGAAAATAGAATGGAGAGAATCAAGTATTGTAAAATATCAGTTCTTCCCAAATTAAGTTCAGTGCAATCCCAAACACCATCTTGATGAGGTTTTTTTTTTAAAAAAAAAAATAGACAAAATAACTAATATAACCAATAATAATAATAATGTGAGAATAAGCAAGAAAAATTTGAAAAGAGAGGGTAATGAGAGCCTGTACACACACTTATGATCATACACTGTGGTATGTGCCGTGTGCCCTCTTGTGATTGGTCAGTTCATTTGCTCTGATTGGTTTATGGTTGTGCTTAACTAACTGTTAAACATTTGGTATATCAAGCTTGCTTATAGGTATTAAATTATATAATATAGTTACAGTAATTAATAGTGTGATACTAACAGGTGAAAAAAACAAAAAAGGGCTGGGTGTGGTGTCTCATGCCTATAATCCCAACACTTTGTGAGGCCAAGGCAGGAGGATTACTTGAGGCCAGAAGTTTGAGACTGGCTCACATAACAAAGTGAGACCCTGTCTCTACAAAACTAAAAAAATTAGCTGGATGTGGTGGCACATGCCTGTGATCCCAGCTGCATGGCAGGCTGAGGCAGGAGTTTTGCTTGAGCCCAGGAAGTCAAGGCTGCAGTGAACTATGTTTGCACCACTGCTTTCCAGCCTGGTCAACAGACCGAGACCCTATTTCAAAAACCAACCAACCAAACAACAATAACAACAACAAAGAAGAAGAAGAAAAAGAAAAGGAACAGAATAGATGACCTAGAAATAGATCCTTGTTTCGTGAGATGAAAGAAAGTGATTTTGACATTTTCTGTGAGAATTTCTCTTGGGAAATAAATAATTTTCTTGAGAAAGATATCTTAATATATTGCATGAAAGTAAGAGGCAAGATCCTAGTGGCATAGTTTGGAAGAACATAATGAAACAAAGAGACAAGCAAACTATCTGCTTAAGAAATAAAAAATAATTTATATGAAAAGAAAGTGAAGAGAAGAAGCAGCACCATGTGTGTGGAGAGAAGCAGCTGGTGAGAAATTCCTGGCCATGGGTTGGCTGAAGGGCTTCTGAAAGCAGGGAGCTCCTAAAGACCACTTTTAAATTGGTTGCATTGCTGTATGCAAATCCCTTTTGTCTTCCCTGTCAGTGGGGAGGATGCTACAAACAAAGAACAACTTTTATAAGTGAGGTTTTCTTTTTGAGGGGATAGGGTGGTGAGAAGAAATTAAAGAGTCTTGAGATTTGTGTCTAGTGTAGAACAGAGAAGAGACCAGCCATGTGGGATGTGTATGTGTGAAAGCAAAAGTTAATTAGGAGCTTATTCACACAGCCGGAAGAGACCATGTGAACATAAGTTTTTGGGAATTCAGAGAGGCTGTAGGAGGGAGAGAGACTAGACTTCCAATGGGCTGTTGGCTAAGGGGTTGGAGCCAATTTTATTTAAATCTCAAGGGGTGGGACTGTGTATGTAAATATATAGCAAATCACACAAAGACATACAATAATCAAACAGTTCAAAACCAATGATACAGAAAAATATTTTCAAAGAAACAACATCAAAATGGTGTGTGTCTTGGTCCATTTTGTGCTGCTATAACAGAATACTTGAGACTGGGTAATTAATAATGAATAGAAACTTATTTGTTTGTGAATCTGCAAGCTGAGAAGTCTAAGATCAAGGTGCTGGCATCTGGGAAGGGCCTTCTTGCTGTGTCATATCATGGCAGAATATGGAAGGATAAAGAGAGAGTAAGAGGGGGGTGAATTCACCATTTTATAAGAGCACCAATCCCATCCATGAGGATAGAGCTCTCATAGCATAATCAGCAACTAAAATTCCCACCTCTTAGAACTGTTACAATGGCAGTTAAATTTCTTATCTTTCTTTTTTTTTTTTTTTTTTTCCACTTTTTGAGACCGGGTCTTGCTCGTCACCCAGGCTCAGTGTAGTGATGTGCTCATGGCTCACTGCAGCTTCAACCTCCTGGGCTCAAGCAATCCTTGCACCTCAGCTTCCCCAGTAGCTGGGTTTATTTGCAAAACAAGAGGAAATACACCCAAAGTAAGTAGAAATGTAGCAATAATAAAAATGAAAGTTGAAATAAACGAAATAGAAAATAAGCAGACAATAACATTAATGAAATCAAAGCTCTTCTTTGAAAAGATCTAATTGAAGTATGTTTAACCAAACTGATCATGTAAAAGACAGAGAATATACAAATTACAAATATTAGGAATAAAAGATTGGACATCATTACAATCCTACAAATATTAAAGAATAACAAAGAAATATGATTAACAACTCTGGGTCAATATACCTGAAAACTTAAACAAAATGGACAAATATCTTAAAAGACAAAATTACCCAAACTGGCATAAAAAAATAGAAAATGTGAACTGTCTTTAATTTGTGAAAGAAATTAACTTCACACTTTAAACTTTCTCAAAAAGAAAACTCTAGTGTAGAGTGTAGGTAATAGATAAGGAGGATATACTTCCAAGCTCATTTTATCAGGTCAGTCTCACCATGATAATATAGACAAAGATATTACAAGAAAACTACAGATCAATATCCCTAATGAATTTGGATTCATTAACATCCTTTAAAACATTAGCAAAAAAACAAAAAAACAAAAAACCAGCAATATATAAAAGGGATAATGCATCGTGACCAAGTGTGGCTTATCCCAGAAAAGTAAAGTTAGTTTGACATTTGAAAATCAAAAAATTTAATTAATCATATTAATAGTCTAAACACAGAAACAAAAAGATCATCTCAATAGATGCCCCCCCACCCCCGACTGCCAAGCATTGATAAAAATTTAGCATTTATTCATGATTTAAAAGTTATCGACAGGCCAAGCACAGTGGCTCATGTCTGTGGTCCCAGGACTTTGGGAGGCTGTGGTGAGAGGATCAGTTGAGTCCAGAAGTTCGAGACCAGCCAGGGCAACATAGAGAAACCCTGTTTTTACAAAAAATGAGCCGGGTGTGGTGGTATGCATCTGTAGTCCCACGTACTCAGAAGGCTGAGGTGGAAGGATCACATGAGCCCAGGAGATTGAGGCTGCAGTGAGCCATGATCGTGACACAGCACTCCAGGTTAAGTGACTAAGATCCTATCTCAAAAATATAAAAAAAGCTCTCAGCCAACTAAGAAAAGAAGGGAACTTCCTCAATCTCATAAATTGCATATATAAAAAGCCTACAGATAGTATACTTGATGGTAAAACACTGAATGCTTTGCCTGAAAATCAGGAACAAGATAAGGATGCCTTTCTCATCACTTCTGTTCAACATTGTACCGGATGTTCTAGTCCGTGCAATAGGGCAAGAAAAGGAAATAAAAGTATTAAAAGTATACAGAATGGAAAGGAAAAAATAAAACTCTTTATTTGGAGAAACATGATTGTATACATAGAAAATCAAAAGACATCTATAAAATGCTACTAGAACTAATAGGTTTTTAAACAAGATCTCAGTGTACAGGACTAATATTAAAAAAGAATTATATTTAAATACCCTATTAATGAACCACTAACAATGAAATATCATTTATAATATGAGGGCACTTCAAAATGTTCATGGAAAAAATTGAATTTAACGATAAAGATAAAGAATATAAACTTTATTTCTCAACATAAGCTCCATCCAGGTCAACCATGGTTGTAAGTGATGACACCAGTCGTTTAATCCACCCCTAAAAAAACTGGGAGTCCTGGAAATTCAACCATGTCTTTTTTACATGATTAACTGAAGAAAAATGGGAGCCCTTTGCAGATTTTTTAAGATTAGGAAACAAAAAGAAGTTAGAGCCAAATTAGGACTGTAAGGTGGATGCCTAATGATTTCTCATTGAGAGTCTTACAAAATTGCCCTTGTTTGATGAGAGGAATGAGCAGGAGCATTGTTGTGGTAGAAAAAGACTGTCCAGTAAAGCTTTACCAGGAATTTTTCTGCTAAAGCTTTAGCTAACTTTCTCAAAACACTCTTGTAATAAGCAGATATTATTGTTCTTTGACTCTCTAGAAAGTCAACAAGCAAAATAAGCATCCCCAAAAACTATTCCCACGACCTTTGCTCTTGGCAGGTTTGCTTTTGCTTTGACTGGACCACTTCCACCTCTTGGTAGCCATTGCTTTGATTGTGTTTTGTCTTCAGGATTATACTGGTAAAGCCATATTTTATCTCCTGTTACATTCTTGAAAGAAATACTTCAGGATTTTTATCTTACTTGTTTAAAATTTCCATTAAAAGCTCTGCTCTTGTTTGCAGTTGATCTGGGTACAATGGTTTTGGCACCTGTTGAGTGAAAAGTTTGCTTCACTTTAGTTTTTCGGTCAGATTGTATAAGCTATGAGATTTGAGTTTTCTATGGTGTTGGCTGTTGTTTCTCCTGCTAATTGTCAGGCCTCTTGAATGAGGGTATGAACAAGGTGAATTTTTTCCTTGCAAATTGGTTTTAAGGTCTGTCATTGCAGTCTTCATCTTTTACATAATCTCTTCGCTTCTTAAAATGAGTTACCCATTTCTAAACTGCTGATTGCTTTGGAGCATTGTCCCCATAAATTTTTCATAAAGCATCAGTGAATTTATCATTGTTTTATCCAAGCTTCTCCATAAATTTGATGTTTGTTCTTGCTTCAACTCTGCTAGGGGCTTTTTTCAAACTGATGTCTTATCCTTCTTAGTGACTCAAACTACATCCTGTTCATACATGTTATAACAAGTTAGTATGAGTTCATCTGGGGGCAAAAAAATATAAAATTCATACATAGTTTTTTTTCAAAATATGCATATTTCTATGAACTTGTTGAAGATCCCTTGCAGCATCAAAAAGCATAAAATATGCAAAGAACCTGGAAGAGTCAAAATCATTTTGAAAAAGAACAAATTTGGAAAATTTACACTTCCCAATTTTAAGACTTTCTAAAGTTATAGTAATCAAGACAGTGTGATATTTGTGTAAGGATAGACATATGGTTCAATGGAAGGAATAGAGAGTCCAGAAATAGACACAGAGTTTTCACAAAAGTTCCAAAGTAATTCAATGGGGAAAGGATTGTCTTTTCAACAAATGGTGTTGAAACAACCATATATCCATTTAGAAAAAAAATGAACATTGACTCTTTCCTCTCACCATATGCAAAAATTATTTTGAAATAGATTATAGACCCAAATGTAAAAGATAAAGCTATAAACTTTAAGAAAAAAAAGTATTAACAAATCTTCACTGTCTTAAAGTAAATAAAATTTCTTAAATATGTCACAAAATGATGTGAACTTCTTCAAAATGAAAATATTGACTTTTCAAAACACATTGTTAAGAAAATGAAAATGCAAGTATATTTGTTGTATAAAAAATTTCTCCAAAACCTAGTAGCTGAAAACAATAATAAAGGTTTATTATTTCTCACAGTTTTTGCAGATCTGGAAAATATGAATTTCTTGGCTGGCTACTTCTGGCATAGAGTGTTACATGAGATTGCAGTCATCTGAAGACTTGTGAGGGATTGGAAGATCCATTTCCAAAGTGCCACATATGGCTAGCAAATTGCTGCTGTCCATTTATCAACAGGCCTCTGTTCCTGTCTGAGGCAAGACAGCAAGGCAAGAGCCTTGCTAAAGGACTGTCTTTCTCTAGAGCAAGAGTAACCCACGGGGGCAAGGTGGGAGCTGCAATATCTTTTATGATGTAGCCTCAGAAGGCATGTACTATCACTTTTAAAATTTTCTCTTGGTCACACAGGTCAGTCAATAGGGGAAAGTACTGTATAAGAATGTGTACCTACCAGGAGTCCAGGATCAATGGGGTACATCTTGGAGGCTGACTGCCATAGCAAGCCATAATCTGGGAGAAAATATTCACAACACCAATATCTGACAAAGGATATTATAAAAGACAGAATATACACACCCCAATAATAAGAGGGAAAAAAAGTTTTGAAGTAGACAAAAGGTTTGAACAGATACTTCTGTTCAAATATGCACATACCCCTTAAGGACAGGAAAAGATACTCAACATGACTAGTTATTAGGAAAATGCAAGTTTAAATACAATAATTAAAAACTAGAAAGGATTACCAAGCATTGGAGAAGAAATGGAGCAACTGGAACTCTCATATATTGCTGGTGGAAATGGAAATGGTACAACCACTTTGGAAAAACGGTTTGGCAATTTATCATAAAGTTAGATACATGACCATATGACCTAGCTGTTTTACTCTTAGGCATTACTTATCCAAGAAAAATGAAAACATACTTCCACACAAGGACTTTTAACCAAATGTTCATAGAATCTTTAGTCATAGTAGCCAAAAACTGGAAACAGACCAATTATCTATAAATAGAACAAAAATAAAAAAATTGTAACAAATCCACACAAGGGATCACTACTCCACCAGAAAAGAAGAAATAACTACTACACACAATATTATAAATAAATCTCTAAAATGTGCTGAGCTGAACCACAAACAAGAGAGTATATACTGGATGATAACATTTATATCAAATTCATGAAAAAGTGGGCCTAGGTGCAGTGGCTCCCACCTGTAATCCCAGCACTTTGGGAGGCTGAGGCAGAGGGATCACCTGAGGCCAGGAGTTTGAGACCAACCTGGGCAACACTGCAAGACCCCCATCTCAACAAAAAGTTAAAGAATTAGCTGGGCCCTGTGGCACATGCCTGTAGTCCCAGTTTCTCGAGGGGCTGAAGCGGGAGGATCCCTGGAGCCCAGGAGATTGAATCTGCAGTGAACTGTGTCCGTGCCGTGGCATTCCAGTCTGAGTGACAGAGCGAGACCCTGTCTCAAAAATAAAAAATGAAATTATGTAAAAAGTAGAATAATTCTACAGTGACAGAATGCAAACAAATAGTTACCTAGGACCAAATAGTTACCTAGTTGGGGGGAGGGAGGGCTTGGGAATACTTTTACTGTGTTGGAAATGTTCTGTATAATGATTGTGGTAAATTTACACTGGTATATTCATTTGTTAAAATATATTGAACTGTACCATTTAAATGAGGTTAGTTTAGTGTATATAAATAATACCTAATTCAAGTCAATTAAAAAAGAGTATCGCAAAAATATAAATAAAAAGGCTAGGCATGGTGGCTCATACCTGTAATCCCAGTGTTTTG
This sequence comes from Theropithecus gelada, assembly GCF_003255815.1. Lineage (NCBI taxonomy): Eukaryota > Metazoa > Chordata > Mammalia > Primates > Cercopithecidae > Theropithecus > Theropithecus gelada. The sequence continues at coordinate 88,770,758 of NC_037676.1, forward strand.
GGAGGCCAAGGTGGGAAGGCCTGAAGTTCAAGACCAGCCTGGGCAAAATAGTGAGACCCTGTGTCTATAAAAATATTTTTTAAATAAAAACAAAGAGTATCACTAAAGGCTGAGTGTGGTGGCTCACGCCCGTAATCCCAGCACTTTGGGAGGCTGAGGAGGGCAGATCACCTGAGGTCAGGAGTTCAAGAGCAGCCTGGCTAATTTGGTGAAACCCCGTCTCTGTAAAAATATTTTTTAAAAAAGACTATCACCAAAAATAATTTCCTTCATAAGATATAACTACTTTAAGTTATATCTTATGGGCTGGGAACCCCTTAAGACTCATATACCTGATTACTTTGTTTGGTACTTATAGGAAGGTAAATAGGAGAGAGGACTCTCAGAAGAGGAGAGGACTGCCTCATGTTAATATTTCACTCCTTCAAAGGAGTTCTTAAGGAAGTCCAGATTGTCCTAAGGGGCACGGCTCTCTATGTTATCTGAGTTTTGGGCTTTGACCAGCAGAGGAGAATGAGAACGAGGAGAATACTAAAGAGCGTTAAGCAACAAGCACTTGTGTGACAGGATCATTTGTACACCAAGCTTCAGTGACACGCAATTTACGCATGTAACAAACCTGCACATGTATCCCCTAAACCTAAAAGTAAAAAAAAGAAGAAGAAGAAGAAAAAAGAAACAAGTGAAGCAGCATTTAAACGAGTAATGGAAATGAAGCAAACCCCACCTCTTTCACAAGTACAGGTGAAATAGGAAACTTTTAAGGTGCAAGGGAAAATAGGTTGGGGCAGAGTTTCTCAGCTTCAGCATTAATGCCATTTGGACCTAATCATTCTTTGTTTTTTGAGTGGGGTGATGGGGCTGTCTTGTGCACTGTAGGATGTTTAGCACCATCCATCACATCTACCCACTAGATGCTAATGGAACATCTAAACTACCCCCGTGAAAAATGTTGTAAGCCATTGCCAAAGTCCCCGGGATACGAAATGGTCCCAAGTTGAGAACAACCGGATTAGTGTATTTGTTATCTATTCTTGGATAGCAAATTATCTCCCAAATTTAGTGACTTAAAACAATAAACACTTATTTTACAACTATAGTTGCTATGGGGTAAGCATTTGAGAGTAATTTAGTTGGGTGGTTCTGGTTCAAGGTCTTTGATGAGGCTGCAGTCAAGATGCAATCATCTGAAGGCTTGACTTAGGCTGAAGGATCCACTTCTAAGATGTCTCACTCACATGGTGATGGCAGGAGGCCTCAGACTCTGGTGGTTGTTGGCAGGATGTCTCAGTTCCTTGCCATGTGGGTCTCTACATAGGGCAGCTTCCTGTGTCTTTGCCATATGGCAACTGAGAATGATCTGAGAGAGAGTGGGAGAGGCTCCATGATGCCTTTCTATGGCCTGGTCTTGGAAGTGACACACTGTCACTTTTGCTATATCTATTAACAACAAGTTACTAATTACAGTCTACATTCAATTTGGAAGAGAATTAGGCCCCACTGGTTTATTTTTTTAAATTTTATTTTATTTTATTTTATTGTTGAGAGGCAGTCTTGCTCTGTTGCCTAGGATGGAGTGAAGTGGCGCGATCTTGGCTTACTGCAACCTCTGCCTCCTGGCTTTTTTATTTATTTATTTTTTTTGAGACAGAGTCTTGCTCTCACTCTGTCACCCAGGCTGGAGTGCAATCATGATGCACTCATGACTCACTGCAGCCTTGACTTCCTGGGCTCAAGTGACCCTCCCACCTCAGCCTCCAGAGTAGCTGGGATTACAGGTGCACACCACTATGCCCAGCTAATTTTTTTATTTTTAGTAGAGATGAGGTCTCACTGTGTTGTCCAGGCTGGTCTCAAACTCCTGGGCTCAAGCAATCTTCTCACCTTGGCCTCCCAAAGTCCTGGGATTATAGGCATGAACCACTGTGCCTGGCTAGGCTTCACTTTTTGAGGGCAGAAGTATCCACATATTTGAAGACATATTTTATTAAGAAATTTAAAAAAAATTCTTAAAATTATAATAGAGACAGGGTGTATTAGTCTGTTCTCATGCTGCTAATAGAGACATACCCGAGACTGGGTAATTTATAAAGGAAAGAAGTTTAATTGACTCATAGTTCAGCATTGCTGGGGAGGCCTCACAAAACTTACAATCATGGCAGAAGGGGAGGCAAGCACATCCTTCTTCACATGGTGGCAGCAAGGAGAAGTGCTGAGCAAAAGGGGGAAAAGCCCCTTACAAAACCATCAGATCTTGTGAGAACTCACTCACTATCACCAGAACAGCATGAGAGTAACTGCCCCCATGATTAAATTATCTGACACTGGTCCCTCCCGCAACACATGGATATTATGGGAACTACAATTCAAGACAAGATAAGGGCTGGGGATGGTGGCTCATGCCTGTAATCACAGCACTTTGGAAGGTTGAGGCAGGAGGGTCGCTTGAGATCAGGAGTTCGAGACCAGCCTGGCCAACATGGTGAAATCCCATCTCTACTAAAAATTAAAAAAAAAAAAAAATTGGCCGGGCGCGGTGGCTCAAGCCTGTAATCCCAGCACTTTGGGAGGCCGAGACGGGCGGATCACAAGGTCAGGAGATCGAGACCATCCTGGTTAACACGGTGAAACCCCCTCTCTACTAAAAAAATACAAAAAACTAGCCGGGCGAGGTGGCAGGCGCCTGTAGTCCCAGCTACTCGGGAGGCTGAGCCAGGAGAATGGTGTAAACCCGGGAGGCGGAGCTTGCAGTGAGCTGAGATCTGGCCACTGCACTCCAGCCTGGGCGACAGAGCTAGACTCCGTCTCAAAAAAAAAAAAAAAAAAAAAAAAAAAAAA